>NC_037669.1:137934523-138234523 GCF_003255815.1 Theropithecus gelada
TTTTTTTTTTTTTTTTTTTTTTTTTTTTTTTTTTGAGACGGAGTCTCTCTGTGTCGCCCAGGCTGGAGTGCAGTGGCCGGATCTCAGCTCATTGCAAGCTCCGCCTCCCGGGTTTTTAAGCCATTCTCCTGCCTCAGCCTCCCGAGTAGCTGGGACTACAGGCGCCCACCACCTCGCCCGGCTAGTTTTTTGTATTTTTTAGTAGAGACGGGGTTTCACCGTGTTAGCCAGGATGGTCTCGAACTCCTGACCTCGTGATCCGCCCGTCTCGGCCTCCCAAAGTGCTGGGATTACAGGCTTGAGCCACCGCGCCCGGCATAAAATCTTAAATGATTTAAATTTTGTGAATGATTGAAATTAAAGTAAAATTTTAGTCTATACTTTAAATAAAATGACTTATTTCAAGGTTAGCCAATTATGAATTTGTCAGCCATATCCAGTGACTTCCCCTGCATTATTTCGGGCTCACACTTCTTACTGCTTGTTTCTCCTTTCCTTGTGTTTCCTTTTCTAACTACATTATGTTTATCGTAGAAGCTGAAACTACAGAAAAGTACAAAGACAGAAATTAAAATAACTCATAATTCATTAAAGATAATTATCCTTTATGTTTTGATAAATTACCTTTCAAATAATTAAAATCTAAAACAATATGAAATCCCACCCTTTAGATCTGCTTTAAAAATCTAAATGCATTAGAAAAAAAGTCCATATTATTAAATATTCCTTTCAAGCATTTTATTGGTTATATAATTGTACACTACATAGGTATACATAGTTTACTAAACTAAACCCATATTACTATTACAGTTCTTTTAGAATTTTCTTTCAGTTTTCCTGACCTCTTAGAGTGATGATCTTTACATGCCTACTAACCATGAACTATATTAATACTTTTGTTATTTATCCTAAGACTTTGTTCATTGAGGGCAGTCTACTTAGGGGTACATACATACTCTACTGAAAAGGCTATAACATAATGCTTGGTATGAATGATAAGTATTCCATAAAAGATAACTAAAATAATAACTAAATAAATGAACATACACGTCCTTCAAGCTTCAGGGAATACCCTGGATTCTAATATTTTGGTATTTGATAAACTCAGTTATGTTCATCATTTCTACTTGTATTAACTTTTTCAGATAAGATGCCTCTAACAGCTTCTATCTTTCTCAGAGCAGAAAAAAAAAATGCTAATACTTTTTCCCTCTCCTTATCAAGCAGATAATTCTCTTTGATTAGCTAAGCCAAACTTACATGTTAACACTGCTGATCTAGTCAAAGAAAATATTCTTCTGTTTCAGCGAGCATTAGAAAACCTCTTTCCTTCCTTCACTTTTGTTTGTAATGTTAGTGCTTATCTCAAATTTTAAATCGTTTCAATATCATAGAGGAATATTATTAGTTTAATAGTATTTTCCTGACACATACTATGTTCCAGATGGCTCTTATTCATATGGAAAAGCTTATAAGAGAAATGCTAACTAAAACTATGCTCAGATAATCCTTCTTACCTATCAGATTGACAAAAATCTAAAGGTTTGTTGATATATTCTGCTAGAAAGACTTTGGGGAAGCAAGCATTCATCTATTCTTGGTGGTATTGCAAAACGGTACAATTTCTTTGAAGAAGAATTTGGCAGTATCTTACAAAATAGTATACGCATTTACCCTTTGATCTAGCAATCTTATTTCTAGAAAATCTCAAAGATAGAATGGCTAAAATATAGCAGGGTGTAAGCACAAAGAAAGACTCTCTGTAACAGTAAGACTGAAAATAATCCTAATGCTCATATAGATAGGGGGCTGGATGAATAAATTACTGCACAGTCACTTGCTGGAGAAAGGAGTAAAACATCTCTATAAACTACTATGGAGTAACCTCTAATGTATGTTGTTACGTGAATAAAGAGGTTGAGAAAAATAAGTAGAATATGCTTTCATTTATCTAACAAAGGGAGGGGAATACATATACACAAACATATGCATATGTTTATTATAAAAAACAAAGTAAAACAACTTATTTAAGAGTATCTATACGGGAAGGGAATAGGATAGAGGGGTCGGAAATAGAAATTAGACTTCCTTTTTCATGTTTTAAGCTTAATTGAGGTATAATTGATATATTTAAAAGTACCTATTAATATGTACACTTTGATAAATTTGGACTGTCTATGGGCCTTGAATATATCTAGTTTTACAGAGAAAAGCTTGGATTTTTTTTTCTGGCTATCTACTGAAACAGCCTAAAACCACTTAGCAATGAGCACCCCTGGTACTCGCTGAAGTTTTAAAATACCACTTCATCTCAAAAGACACCAGAGCTCTTTGGGGAAATGGCTGATTCCAGGCCTGGAGCAGGAATTGTAAAACATAATCCTTTAACATCTTAAAATGTCATATAGCAAGAAAATAATCAAAAAATATTAAGATCAAAGATGAAACAATTTGAGCATTAATAAATAGAATAAGGTGAACTTTACCACTTGAGTATATGAACAGATGGATGTACCTTTCCCTTTATAGAAATATTTCGGCTAATAAATGAATAAAGAACGATAAATTAGAGTAACACTGTTTTGCAATCCTTAATGAATTAATGGATCTGGTACTGATTACCACCCATACATTATGTGCTTCGTGGGAAATTCTACAGAACAAATGACCTGATTTCTTCAACAAATAATTCCAAGGAAAAAAACATAAAAATGAATGAGGAAAGTTTTTTAATGTGCAGACATGCTATAATCTCCAGGATAGAGGTAAAAAAAAAAAGTAAGGGGCAGAGTAGTGTTTACAGTATGGTAAGATTTAAGTAAAAACAAGAAAAGAATATATGTATACACATATTTTTTCTTACATAATCATAAAGTATTACTAAAAAGATATACAAGAAAGCAAATGTTGACTGTGGTTGTGTTTCAGGTGGCCAGGGAACAGTATATGAATGACATTTTACTATAGGATCTTTTGTATTTTTGGAATTTTAAAACATGTGAATCTATTACTTACACACACAAAAATTAAATAGAATAAAATCATAAAAGCATCATCATAAGTATGACCACAACGGTGTAGTTATGTAAGAAAATAAACTTATTCATAAGAGCTGAATAGTGAAGCATTTATAAGTAAAACATCCTATGTACATAGTTGGAAAAATTTAAGCAAGAATCATAGATAAGTAAATATGGAAAATTTTAACAACTGCTAAATATAAGTTTTGAATGAATAAAAGTTTATTATATGATTTTATCTACTTTTCATGACGAAAAGTAAAGCAAAAAATCTTAAATATAATGAAAATATATATTATTAAATTGTAGCCGGATACTGCCTATAGAAGACTCAAGCCTGAGGTTTACTCTTTCTTTACTGAAATGGATGAATATCACAGACTAGTACCAAACCAAGGCCCTCTCCTTGATGCAATCAGAAATAAAGAGCAAGTGAAGTGGGGAAAGAGAAGGAATAAAGTGACTTCGGACAGCTGTCTGCTGTCACAATTCATTACACACTGAGCATCTGTCTATCCACCAAACTTGAAACATATCTAAAATTTATTTCAAGGAATCAAGACAAAAGCCAATTAAATGAGACTTTATGACCTGAAATGCCTTCCTGTAGAGATAACAAAGTGTCTATTAGTATGCAACTTCTTGGCAGGACCAAAGGCAGAGTGCAGTGCACTTACTTTTTGCTTGCCTCACAGACGTCTGTAATATTGGAGAAAAGATGGTGCCTCTCGGTTTTAGTCATTGTATCACTCAGTTCTTTAGAATTTTTAAACATTCGTATCAAGATCTCCAAGCTGAGTAGATATGAATGTTCAGAGGATATGACTTCAAAGATAGCCTGGTAAGAAGGACAAATAATTGTATTATTAATTATTTTAATTAAAGAACTAAATATTGCTGTCATAATTTTGCTATAAGAATAACAAGATATTCCACTTTTCAAGCATAATATCTTGGAAAGTACAAAAAGAGACGCATTAAAGAAACAACATCACCAAACTACTCTCTTTACATAATACACATTTACCCAAATCTTAAAAAATAATCACTATCTGTAAATATGAAAAAAATGAAAGCATGTGGATGACTTGACATCACATCCTGAGGTCATGCCTTTGCCAAGGGGTAGAATCTACAGAAGGAAGCTAGAGCATGTCATAAAATCTCAGTGTGACATTCATTAACCTTTGGGGTCATCTCCTCCAGTCCTGCTTTCAAAGCATGCTGCTTTAGGGAAAGTAAGGATTTATGGTCCTCTCTTGAGACTCGGAGAAAATTTCTCACACCTTCCTTCCCTTCCCTCTTGTGTGTCATGCTCTTCCTCTCTCTATGCTTAATCTAATTTCAGTCTATAACAGCAAATATTCTGGTAGGACTGTGTCTACCCTCAAAAGGTTCTTATCAGCCACAGGAATTCTTTTATATAAACTCATACAATTGAAAGTAATTCCATCTGTTCAACAAGTCACACTCTCCACTCTCATCAGTGTCTCAAGAAGGAGCAAAGGACTCTCTGCAGAGACTCTCAGAGGCAGGCACACAGTGGTTTTCCTGATAAGTACTAACGATGAAATACCAACCCACATATGTGGATAAGACTCCAACGCCCTGTGTAAGGAATTCATCTAGATCCTTCACAAAATCAAATTCAGATCCTCTAAAAAAGGGACATAGGGAAAATGCAGGCCTAAGATTCACAGCCTTCCTGGAAAGCTCCCTGGTAATGCTGCCTTCATCACCCTGATCTCCAGGGCTCCACCCCTTCAAGTCCTTGCCCCAAAGAGCAGAGGGTACTGTGCTGGGTGGGAGCAGGAAAGGCACAAGCAGGTGCTGATGGGTGCTCCATATTTTAGAAATCAGGTTAGAAGTGCTAATCTCAGTGTTCACCTCCACTTTTAACTTTTGTAAGGTTTAGGGACTTGGGTCTTACTTAAATGTGCTAATCTAGCCTCAGCTGTGTTTCATGAAATTAAGTGATTTAACTATCTGAAGAGTAAAGAGTTAAAAAATGTTGAGAGTCTCATTTAACCTGTATGTTGTGTAATTTTTTCAATCAATACAATAACCCCCAAAAACTATACACAAAGCAAATTAAAGAAAAAATTACCTTCTGGACCATAAATAATGGATTTCAGGTGTTGATGTATATGATGCCTTGGAATGACTTAAAATATGTGCAAAAGCAAAGACATTTTTCACTTTTTCAATGCTGAACTATGCTAATTTATTAATGTGATTAAGTGTTGAGGGTTTTGAGAACCAAAAATTAATACTGCTGAATTCAACATTTTACATAATTTATTTTAATTTGTTTTTGAAGGGCATAAACTAATTAATAAAACCTTTGTTATCTCCAAAGGAAAACATTTAGGGTTATAAAGTCTCATTCATTTGGCTTTTGTCTTGATTCCTTGAAATAAATTTTGAGGTATGTTTCAAGTTTGGTGGACAGACAGATGTTCAGTGTATAATGAATTGTGACAGGAGACAGCTGTCTGAAGTCATTTATTTCATTCCTTGTTTTCCCCCACTCTGCTCAGTCTTTACTTCTGATTACATCAAGGAGAGAGTGTGTAATCTAATCCAAATATCCAAACTGGGCAAAAAGACATAATGAACTATTTATAACAGATCACAGGAAAAGGTAAATAATTGGTAGTTTATTATAATACATTTAATAAAATAATTGCTAAAATATACTGCAATAATACTATCAACTCTTTAAAAGCAAATTAGGTTAGACCTGTTATATATAGCAGGTAGAAATAGCTAAATAGGAATAGAAAGTCTGAATAAATATTTTCAGAATATGATAGAAATAGGCAAGGTTTAAATATATAAGGTTTAAAAGAACAGAAGTGTTCAAATGGGATTAATACCTTGGAGGAGCTTTTAAATTTAGCCACAAGGAGAGGGAAACGTTTTTACGTCATAATGTTCACAGTGAAGGAAAAAGTCCCATCTACTGTCCAGCATTGGAAAAATAGATAAAAAATCTTTAAAGGTGGTGTTCATAGAAGAGAATACTATATGATGATTGAAATGAATGATCTAGATTCATATGCGTTAACATGAATAATCTCAAAAATAATGTTGAGTGTAAAAAACAAATAATCAAAAAATATGCACAGAATATCATCATACCTATATATTTTCACACACATGCACAAAAGAATATGTGTGTGTAGGTTATACATAATTTTAATACACAGGCTGGAAGTATACGTACCAGTTGTTGTCTCTGGGGAGGAAAGGAAAGAAATGGGACTAAGGAAGAGAATGCAGGCCTTCTACACTATCAGTTTTATGTTCTTTTTTAAAAAGGAGAAAAATTACAATTGTTATACATTTGTTAATTCTCAGTGGATAGGTACATCAAAGTTCTATATTATTACTTTTTTAAAACTTGGAAAAATGGCACTATACTGCACCCTTAAATTTTGCTTTATTCTTAATGTCAACCAAAAAAAAAAAAAAAAAGGGACATCCTTGTGTCCTTTGTGGAATCAATTTATATGCATGCATATGCATTGACATACACACACGCACACACACTAATATGCATGAAGCAAGAGGAAAACACTTTGAGAGCTTCACAATATTATTACAATATGCAGTTTTCTCAAATTGCATTGATTTAAACTTCAAGTTGTAAAACTCCATTATTAACTTGTTTTTACTAAATAAACTTTTTATTTTGGTAAAATTTTAAATTTATAGAAAACTTGCAAAGAGTGTTCAGAGCCCCCTGTATGCTTCATCCAGCTTTCCCTAACCTAGGGTATCTTACATAAATAGGCTCCATTTATCTACAGACTAATGTGACCATCAGTTTTTCCATAAACATCCTTTTTCAGTTCTAGGATCCAACGTTGGTTTCATTCTTTATCATATTTCTCTCAGTTTAAATACCTGAACTAGGGACTTTGTTGTTTAAAATCAAATGATGTTGAGTGATACTGAGATATTTAAAATTTTTTTCTTTTCTGGGGGCTTATGTGTAGCTTTACTTTAAAATGATCACTTACTGCTTGTGTTAAACAAATACAATTTTCAAAGGACAACACTGAACAAGTGCACACAAAAAGTGAAAACACAAAAGAGCAGAGACTGACACGCACACTCCAGAGCTCTAAAGCAGCTGCTCGATAGAAACATACCTCTTGTCTCTTTCTTTCCTCTTGGCTTACTGTCTGAGATAATCCATTTCTTTTCACCTAGGAGAAAAAGCAAAGTAGAGTTGACTCATTTATCAATACTTTAAAAGTTTCCTTATTATTCAAGGCATAACTCTACGCCCTTCAAAAATGAATTAAGATAAACTATACAAAATGCTGAATTCATCAAATTATTATTAATTAATCAGCAATTATTTACTAAATATTTATAGTGTGCCAAAAAATATACTAAGCATTTTACACCCTTTTTCCCATTGAATCCTCATACAAACTCTAGAAAGCCGATACTGTTCTTTTCCCCATTTCACAGATGGGGGTAACAACTGAGGCTTAGGATCCAAGAGCACGTAGCTAATAGGTAACAAGGCCAGGATCTGCATCGATGCCGGTCCAATTCCAGGGCTAATGCTTTTAGTCAACATTATTGGTTAGGGACCTCCTACTTTATATGAAAGGCACCCCATTTTAAGGGTTGGGCTAGCATCACTAAGACCCCTTCTAACACCAAGTCTGTACCAGTTTTCATGTGTTTTTTTAGTCCACATATGTCTTGGAATGTTCTTAGCTTTACCCACCATCCTGACCCTGGGTCAGCCTGTCAGCAAGAATTCATGGTTAAAAAGGATTCTTTACACATTTTAATAAGGGAGGAGACTGGCCAGAAGAATGTAACCCTTCAGAGCTGCTCCCTTTGGTTAACCCTGACGAGGAATTTCACAGGATTTCCTGCATGACCCAAAGCCCGGCAGATAGATATACAGGTGTCATGCCCACAATCTCTGCAGGTGAGGTCACCAGCAAGACTTTCCATGCCAGTGGCATCTCCACCCAAATGGGGTTCAGACCCAAAAAATCTTGAGAAGAGAATGAAAAACCTGGGCTTAGAGACCTACACAGATGACAGCTAGTTTACTGTGGAATTAAGAGTACTTTGTCCGATCAACAGAGAGGGTAAACCCACAACTAAAGTACTTGCTCCTTTGAAGGGAAAGAGAAGGTAGTTTTGACAAAGATAAAGCATTAATACACAGAATTATAATCTTTCACTAATACTAACATGATAGATAGTAAAATATTCCTTTAATAAAAAAGCCATCAGTAAGGAACTAGCAAAACTATGGTGCTAGAAAAAGAGATTCCGGGAAGCATTCTTGTATTCTGATTAAGAAAACTGAAGGGTCGCACATTTGGGGAGCCTGAAAGTTTCCTCTAAGTTATGACAAAGCAGCTCCTCATCGCTGGCTGCCAGGCTGCTGCTCCCAGGCCTGTGCTCCCGTCTCCATCCTTCTATGCCCTGTAACAGAACAGGCTCTCCAGATTCTTCCTCCGAAGCCCAGAAGAGTCATTTTGTCCATCTGAGGCATCATTCCACAGTCAACTCCAAATTAAGTAGCACCATACAGCAGGTGTCTGGAGTAGAAGGTCATGAACAGGCAAGAAGATTTCAGACACTGATCAAGGTGGAGAGATGAAGCCCAGGAGGGGAGAGAATGATCTGAAAAGAGGAAGAATGATTTGAAAAGGGGACCCCAAGAAGACTGAGAGAGAGCAGAGAAGAGACAATCAGGGGAGAATGAGAATGTAGGTGAGTAACATCAAATGGAAGTAAGGAAGAAAGAAAAGCAGAGAGGAAAGGAGGGAGGAAGAATGGAAAAGGAAGAAAAGAAGGGGAAAGAATGTGTACAAAGTTTTTAATAGGAAATACCTCTGAAAATTCTCAAATTCAGAAACAGCGACCTTATCTGTAAACTTAAGTAAAAATCACTTGACGTTCCAGGCTTTTTTAGCATGAAAAACATACGTTTATACCTACAGTCTTAACATATACATCCTTTTTGAAGTTTACCAATTTTTGCTAAGAGAATCTAAAGTATTGTCAAATTTATCACATTTCTTCAAGTGTTTCTATTGTCTCCATTTGTGGGCAAGAAAATATAATATACCAGCTTTTAAAACCTATGAGTCTTACTTGATATATAAGGTGAAGGAAATTAAAATTGTACAGGCTCCTTTTTCTTATTTATTTATTTATTGAGACAGAATCTCACTCTGTTGCTCAGGCTGGAGTGCAGTGGCGCTATGTCAGCTCACTGCAACCTCCACCTTCCAGGTTCAAGCACTTCTCCTGCCTCAGCCTCCTGAGGATGAGGAGCTGAGATTACAGGTGTGCACCACGGTGCCTGGCTAATATTTGTATTTTTAGTGGAGAGAGGGTTTCACCATATTGACCAGGCTGGTCTGGAACTCCTGACCTCAGGTGATTCGCTCACCTCGGCCTTCCAAAGTGCTGGGATTAGAGACGTGAGCCACCGCGTCTGGCTTCATTTTTAAAATATACATTTCATACCAGCTTCAGCTAGGTACAAATGGGAAGACGTAGACAGCCAAAGCAATACTCCTTTAAACACACAGACAGCCAAAGCAACCTCATTTGAACTTTCTTATTCCTCACTGGTTTAAATTTCTTATTTAAATATGTCATCGACAAGTAGAACTGCAAAAGTAGTTTTTAACAAAGCAGTAAGAACTGGATTTAATGTGAGGTTCTTGATTTTGTATAATCCAGCCAATTCATAAAACTGTTCAAATCTGTGGATTCTGAATTTTAAAGAGAATATATGAACATATGTCAATACCTTCAACATTTTAAGTAGATAGAAAATAATTCAAATAAAATGACAGTGAACAATACTACAGTTTTGACATGTTAAAAATATGAGCATATATCTGTACCTTATTAAGACAGTGAATGCACAGAACTCGCTAATGTTATAATAGTTTTAAATTCATAATTACAAATTTACTGTATAATGGATGCTGAAATTCTTGACCTGTGATCTTTATAACTGAAAAATTTTGCATGTCAAAATGAGATAGAAATTAATAATTCACTAAACCTAATAAAGAACACTAAAAGATATTTCTTCTATGGATATGATACTGTCTAGTTAGACCCAAAACATAGGTTATGAAATTTATAAACGGGTAAGCTCCCAAAGTATAGATCCAAAAGGTAATTATTAGACATTCCATCTAAAATCATGCCGGTTTCCCTTTTGACACCTTGTGCTATGGTCTGAATGTTTGTGGTCTCCCAAATTCATATATTGGAATCCTAACCCCTAAGGTGATGGTATTAGGAGGTGGAGCCTTTCAGGAAGTGATTAAGCTTTGCCCCATGAATGGGATTAATACCCTTTAAAATAGGCCCCAGAGAAACCCCTAACCCTTCTACCATGTGAAGAGGTAGCAAGAAGGCACTAAGTGCCAGAAAGCAGCCCCTTGCCAAACACCAAATCTGCCCTGATTTGGGGCTTTCCAGCCTCCAATACTGTGAGAAATAAATTTCTGTTGTTTATAAGCTACCCAATTTATGCTATTTTGTTATGGCAGCCCAAACTAAAGTACCTTGCAGGTCTGAGCTTCTCAGATAAATACCCTAAGAAGGAACAGACAAGCTTTAGACTGTGAGTCCATTATTACACTCGTTCCAGTTACGCTAAGCATCTCCACCTTGCAGAGAAATGTGTAAAAGAACTATAAACTCTGTGTAATATTTATTGGTCTCTGACTCCACTAACTGGAATAGGTTATGAGCCAAGTTCTCTAAGCCCCAAATAGATCCTCAAATTGTCATTTACACAGAACTTATCTATGGATCTAGCCAGTCCTACAGCTGTGGAGAGAACCAAGATTAGCACCAGTCCCTTAACTGATCAGATAATCATTTTCTGTGAAGTAACGAGGGATATTTACGTTCTGACACCCTCTTTGTTCTCAGACCCTCCATGACTTGACACTGTTTCTAGATGAATGTGCATTCCTTCTATTTTTGACCACCAGCTAGGGAAAACAGATGGGAAGACTCCAAAAGCCTCACCAACCAAAAAGACTCAAAAATGTAGCCAGTTAAAAATTACATTAGATTTACAATCCAAGATCACTCTGTCTCCATAAAGCACTAATTTATACTGAACACCCATTTGAGCTAAGACTCAATGGACTTTACTCATTTGCTGAAAATAAGTTTGTTTTTCATGTCCATTGGTGATTCTCTACTTACAGACTTCCTTTCTCAAGAGCTCAAATGGGAAGGGATTTCAAAGTGAAATTATACCACAGGACACAATCACTTTCAGGTCCTTTCTACAGACTTAATGCAACCTGAGTAGTCCCTGAATTACAAATGAGCTAGAGTTCTTTCACTATAAATAACATGGGAACAGCAGCAGTTTGAGAGTATGCTTGAAATCCCTAAAATGAAAAATCTGCCAGAGTCCAGAAAGAGTGTCCTCTGTAACCAGACCCAACAGGCTCTCTTTAACCCCACTACATCCACAAGGAAAGGTTCTAAGACATCACTCTACCTAACTAGGTGCTGCCACAGAACACAAATTTCAAAGGGCCAGAGATTTGCATAACCAAACACTACATATGAGGTCAAGATGGGTCATCCTTTTGGGAAGTGGTGGGTTATCAGAAAGGGAGAATGCTCTTTTTAAGAAAAGAAAAAGTAGAAGGATAATAGCACCTATCATAAAATCATATGCTTAATTTAAAAATGCATCAGGTAATATGCCAATGACCTCCAAATTTATTTGTTCAGAAAGCTGATCTCTCTGATGTCCTGTTGTTAAGCTTAATTCTGCAATCCTCAAAAAGTGTTTGGATCTCAAGAAATAGCAAGTACTCAGCCTCAAGCAGAAAACATCGAGTTTGATAAAATAATGGAAAACTCAGATAAAGCAGGCCAGGACATTTGCTCCTCTATGGCCTGCATCACCATCTACAGACAGAGCCAGGATTCCTGAATGAACCCAAATTATTTCAATACAGACATGAAGCTGAGAATACAAACTACAGATAAGTAATTAAATGCACAAGAATGAACTGTTGTGCTTCGTACATTTAGGAGATAAACACGCATTACTTCATTTGCAGCCAGCACTCACTAGCTTGCTACCCACGTCAATTCCTGATTCAGAGTTCTGGTTGGTTCTTAATTTATTTCTCAAACTACCATTATATCAAATGTTTACCATGAACCAGGTACTGTTCCTTCCATGCATGTAAACCCTATAACAATTCTGTGAGGAAGGCATTACTATCCCTAGTTTACAAATAAAGAACGGAGACACAGAAAAGTTAAGTCATTCACCCTAATAAGTGGAAAGCTGAGATTCAAACTTGGGTCTGCTTGTCCACCCCCAAAGCCTGAGCTCTTCATCGTTGTAGCACACTGCCTTCTAAAACTTCAGAGTTTTTAAAGAGCTGTCCAAGCTACTCTTCTAAATTAAGTTCCTCCCCGTGAATGCCCCAGAAACAACATCTCTCATTGGCTTCCTGGCTTCTGCTGCAGTGAAAGCTAAGCTGTCAGCAGGGCTCCCTGGTCATTTAACTTGTTGATTAATCCTGACATTTCTACCACCAAACAAATTCCTCTCTTTTACTTGTGGCTCTCTCTAACTTGCATTCCCTGCTGTGGGTTACTGAGCCTGGACCAAAATGTATTCTCTATCCCCCAAATGAACAAGAGATCCAGTTCTCATGTATCTATCAGCTAAATTAAGAAGAGAAAATGAGGTTAACAAATACATGAAAAGCTAATGACACAGAATTAGCAAGGACGAAAGGGAATAAATTCAGGGTAAAGGGCAATTCTATAATTTAACCAAAGATTATCAATTTTTAAACATGCACTATTTAATAAAATACTGGGGAACAGACCAGACTTATAGCAGTGGTTAACAGCTGAGGAGTTGGGAATGGTGGTAAAGTCAAGCAGCTTTCAATCTTAACTCTTACGTTTATTTTTTTTAATAAGGAGAATGTAATTCTTTTACTTCAGTAGTTCAAAAATAATTATTCTTAAAAACTTAATCAGCTTTAAATTTTGAATTTTAAATTGAAAAATTAGAAACAAACACATATAGATTAACAACAGGAAATTGGTTAAAAGAGCTAAACATCCACTTATTTGAGGAACTAGTATGCGGGCTTTAAAAAGGTTGTTGTAGAAGAATATTTAATGACATGGAAGGTCATTCATAACACTGTTAAAAAAAAAAGGTGATAAAACAGCAGGCTTAATAACATGAAAAGATATTTACAACATTAAGAGAAAAAAGTGACAAAACTATTACTACATTATTGATTTTTGCATAAAAGACAACCCCTCTCTCTATATATTTTTAAAACTGAAAAGTTATACACAAAAATGTTAATAGTGATTGAATAGAAAGAGATAGTTCGATTTTTTTTATTTTTATTTATTGGTACTTTCTGATTTTTCTGTACAAATACGTCTTGGCTTTGCAATTAAAGCAACACTTTGAATAACAAAAACTAAAATACTACTTCAACATCCTCTCCCAAAAAAGAAAGAAAACTAGAGTAGGGCAGACAAGTAGAACTGTTCAAGGGTGCCAATAAATACCTCTATTTCTTTGTTGCTGACCCAAAGAGAAACTAGAGAAAGGAGAGATGACCACCTGTAGATAAAAGAAATGAGAAGCTAAGGTAAAGGGAGGCAGTAAGAAAGAAAGATTTTAATCAAGTCCAAACTGAGCAATGGCTTATGAGACAGTGCTGAAAATGAGTGATGACAGGCCGATCTGCAAGCATGAGAGATAAAGGAGGAAAGGCCTGTTAAGAGTCTGTGTAACTGAGAATGACGCCACTTACACATAGTGAAGGTATGAGTCAAGAGGTTAAGGAAAGTAGAACAGGTCTGAGGTTCCTCTCTTGCAGAAGAAAAGAATACCTGTTTCTAAAGATGATGCCAACATATTAGTTGCTATTTTATTTTTGTTTGCTAATTTTGTAAAATGACAAGTGGATAGGAATGACAAATTCCAAAATAATAAGCTACGTAGAACAACAGCGACAGTGAATTTCTGAGGTTTTGCAATAAAAATCTAACCTGAGCAAAATCTGTTTCTGAAAAATGGATAATAGAGTAAACTGATGCTTTGCATTAGATGTACAAAGCAGAGTGGTTTCTTTGGACAGGAATTATCTTATTGTACGGAGTTCTCAGAAACAGACACAGAATTCCTATCTTTCTTCTTCCCTTTGCTACTATCAAGCTTTATTGGCCAGGCACAATGACTCACGCCTGTAATCCCAGCACTTTGGGAGGTCGAGGCAAGTGGATCACGGGAGGCCAGGAGTTCGAGACCAGCCTGGCCAACATGGTGAAATCCTGTTTCCTGTGTCTACCGAAAAGAAAAAAAAAAGAAAAAAGAAAAAAGAAAAAGCTTTGTTCAAGTGATTTATACCTTCATTACTTTTATTTTCTACTCTTCTGCCAAATTAGCCCTACTAGTTTAAGTCACATCCTATAGACAAAACTTTTCTCACCTTCACTTCACTGCTTTCTGTGATTCCAACTGTGTCTTTCACTTTGGCATTCTGTCCTACATCCTTTCAAAATATCATTTAGACATTTCATTTGTATTGTCTTCTGCTCTAGGTTCTAAGCACCTAGAGGGTAGGCTGGGTTTTAGCCTTGTTTTGTTTGCCTCATTCACTACAATGCAGTGGAAAACAATTAATTTTGGAGTCAGATATTAGCACTGTTCAAATTATAAGTTATAAACTGTCAGTGAATGCAAAATAAAGTCTTATGGTAAAGCGATCGTTATCTATTTAAAAGTAACAAACAGAAAAAAAATTAAAATACTATAGTACACTGCAAGCAGAAGTATAAAGTAACTCCTGCCTTGTAAAATTTCTTTGAGATATATACACACATACACATGTACAAACATATATGTTCAGACACACATACTGGTTTACAAGGCAGAACATCTTTCTTATCATGTTAAGTGGCTGATAAAGACCATGGTTACAATGTCCACTCTATGATCTATAAATTCACACTAGACAAAAGTCAGTCGGTCATGTTGTTTAACACTCCCATGGACCTCTACAAGAAAAACCATTCTACTTACAGCCTCTGCAAAAGAAGCGGCCCCAAGGGACCACATTTTGTGCCGCAGTACATCATGGAAGCCAACCAAAGCTGACTGGAGCAGAGTTCGTTAAGCACCTGGCTAAATGACAATACATGTTCTAGTGACCTATTAAGTGGGGACAAAGTAGCTGAGCCAGTATAATCCCCTCTCTCTCAAGGAACTAAACTGGGCAACTAAACTGTGTCACTCACTTTGGCATTCTGGCCTACATCCTTTCAAAAATACATTGGAAGCTGAAAGAGTGACTTGAGGGCAGGACGGGGCTGTTAACACAGCCTCAAGTGTAAGTTACAAGAACTCAGAGGCCTGGCATTGTGACTCATGCCTGTAATCCCAGCACTTTGGGAGGTCAAGGCGAGCAGATAACCTGGGCTTAGGAGTTCGAGACCAGCCTGACCAACATGACAAAACCCTGTCTCTATTAAAAATACAAAAATTAGCCCGGCGCGGTGGCGGGCACCTGTAATCCTAGCTCCTCAGGAGGCTAAGGCAGGAGAATCACTTACAGGAGGTGGAGGTTGTAGTGAACTGACATCGTGCCACTGCACTCAAGCCTGGGCAACTGTCTCAAAAAAAAAAAAAAAGAACTCAGAAACTGAGTATGCTGGAGCTTTCAGGAAAAAGACAAGCATAGTAAAAAGGGAAAATAAGCCAATTCATGAGACGAGAAAAGAGTCCACAGGCAGAGTTGCAGTCACATTATTGGCTGAGCACCTGGGAGAAATATAGTTCCTGCTCTTGCAGAGCCCTAGGTACATGTATCCATTTTTTGAGGTCACTGCAGAGGCTGTTCCAAGTAATCTCAAGACCTTAACCAGCAGCAGCATTTAACATCCTAGCCTCTCAGCTGACTTGTTACAATGTAAAGAATTTGTACTTACCCTCATGGCATTGTCCTGGGGACTACATAAACTGTATCTGAAATTACCTAACACAATCCTGGTACACAATAAGTCTCCTGCAAATATTTGGTCAGTAATTTAACTGCATGTAAATAAATCAATACTGTGATGATCCCAGAGCTAACAGCTATTCTGCAACTCAGTCTGCTCATTCAGAGACTTTGGACCCGTGTGGATATAAGGGCTCCCCGTGGCCCAGGTGGGCACACAGCAATCAGACTCCTTTGCACTCCACTACCAGAAGCAGGGTTTCTAACCATGCAAAGTGCAAATTGCTCCATTTTTGTATTATTACATTTGGATACGCTTATTCTCTACAAAGAGGGAAATAATCTGCGATTTTATTTTAGTGTCAATAATACTTCCTGCTGCAGAAGTTGTCCACTGACTGTATAGTTCTCATCTCCTCAAAATAATAGAAATATAGATAATAAACATCCTAATATTAAGATATTAGAGTACAGGATAATAATCTAGAGAATCAACAGGCTATATGTGCTCCAGATAAATCCACAAAATTTGAGTAACACATTTTTAAGGATTTATTCCATATTTAAAGATTCAATAGTAATTTTGAAGGTGACAATATTCTCCAGTCATCATGGAGACCAGCCACTGTGTGGATGTGGCCCTGAGAAATAGCCCCATCTTTGGACTGAGGAAGGAGACCCCACAAGAGGATACATAAGCTCAACAGGGCAAATACAAGAATCCCACAGATGAGTCTGCAATCCAAAGTCAGTATGAGAAAGCCTTTCTACACAGTTATTCAGAACTCCTCAACATCCCTGAGTCTTCTCTTCTATCTAATTATGCTGTATTGCTATAGACTGCTATTATTCTTGAATGTATCCCTTCCACCTCCCCAAAAGAAACAGCTAGTTGAGAATAAGTCCACAATTTAATTTGATTTCACAGTAAGCAATAACTTGGAAGTCATCAGAGAACATGATATACTTAAAAGTACAAGATTGATAAAACCATCACATGAGTGCAGGTGAGAGAAGAGGCCCAAGGATGAGCTCAGGGACCCTTCAACATTTAGAGAACAGAGGAATGAGGAAAAATCCACAAAGGTGATCAAGACGTTCCAGCTGCACTGGCCTTATCCCAACTCCTCTTACCCACCATCACCCCAAAGGGTCTGTGCACATGATATTTTATCTACCTGGGACTCTTCTACCCTGCCACTCCCCAACTGTGCCCCACCAGCTATCATCCTGGACCCTCCAGACGACAGCTCACGTCACCTCCTCTGACACCTGCTCTCCACTGGCTGCACCTTACCCAGACAGGTGCTCTTCTCTTGCAGCAGCACCAGTAAGTCCTTCACAGCATTACCACAATAGTAATTATGCATTTAACTATGGGATGGTTTGATTGCTGACGTCTGTCTTGCCATTCAGGGTGTTTATAAGGACATGAATGCAAGGTGGAGTCTGTTCTTGCTCTATCTCCAAGGCCTGCCATAGAGAGAACTTCATGTGGGGCAGGCCCTTGATGAAGACAATGAATTCATCAACCTCTCTCATTGATTTTCTACTCAATGAAATAAGAAGACCCTCTCTATTTGGACCCTGTTGTAGGTTTGCAGTTGAAACATCTGCTTTTGTAGTTATGCCCTTAAGAATTAACTAACCGTGTTTTTATCTCCTCCTACTTTCTTAGAGCACCTGTCATTTCTGATCTCTGCCTACCCTAGGGCAACTGGCACATACACCCCCATATCCCAACACTTCATTGCTCTCTCAGAAGAATCAATTTCATAAATATTGGCAGATCTATCACTCAGTTGTCCTTTAATTACTCAGCTCAAACCAGAGTAGATTTTTCCTCAATCTCTGCCTATATTATTAGGAGTTATATGAAGTTCCAACACTGCAACAATTCAGATACAGAAAAACTTTTTAAAGTGATATTAACAACATGGAAACTATACTCAATACATAAAAAGCTACACTAAGGTGCTCCTAGTACTTGGAAATAAAGTCAAGAAAAAGATACTCTCCAACTAAAACTGAAAAAACAAAACAAAAATTATAAAAAAAAATTACATGTATACATGTATGTATTTTTCTACAGAGAAAGCCTATGGCTCACAATTTTTATTAGATTCTTAAAGCATGTATGATACTCCCCCAGTAAAGATGGCTAAATGCACATCCATCCTATGTATTAATGCAGAGTTATAACACTGTAAATCATGTGTCGATATGAAATGATTTATAAGACACATAGTTCAGAAGAGAAGCAAGCTGTGTAGTATAAATAATCTGTGTATTTACATAAATATAGGTAATCTATATTGTTTCCTTAAATGTATATATGTGGGTTTTCAGAAGAGTATTACCAAATTGAGAGCAGCATATCTATGGAGAAGGGGATAGAGACTGGGATTGCACAAATGACCAAAACAGCCTTTAGTCTTATCTGAAATGTTCCAATTATTCTTCCTGCTTTTTTTTTTTTTTTTTTTTTTTGAGATGGGGGTCTCACTATGTTGCCCAGGCTGATCTCAAACTCCTGGGCTCAAGAGATCCTCCTGCCTCAGTCTTCCAAAGTTCTGGGATTACAGACGGGACCCACTGCACCTGGTCCAAAATGTCTGAATTATTCTCTACATGAAGGACATATTATATACGTCTTACATAAGTCAAGTTAATTTTCAGAAACTTTAAGAGAATGCCATAATCTAATTATGCATAAAAAGCAAGACTACACACAGAGCCCAGTCCCTGGCTCAAGCTAAGTAGTCCCCCACCTTTATCTCTCTTAGCTAGAGTAGTAATTCTAATTAGGGTGTGTCTTAGTCCATTTTGGGGTGCTTAAAACAGAATACCTGAACTTGAGTAATTTATGAAGCAAAGGAATTTATTTCCTACAGTTACAGAGGCTAAGAAGTTCAGGGCTGAGGGGCTACATTTGGTGAGAGCCTTCCTGCCGGTGGCGACACTCTGAAGAGCCTCGAAGTGGCGCAGGGTATCATATGGCAAGGAAGCTGAGCACGCTAACGAGATAGCTCAGGTCTCTCTTCCTCTTCCTGTAAAGCCACCTGTTCCCCTCCCATGATAACTCATTAATCCATTAGCCCAGTAATCTGTGGCTGTTAATCTATTCATGCAGGCAGAGCCCTCATGATCTGATCACTTCTTAAAGGCTCCACCTCTCAATACTGCTACATTAGGAATTAAATTTTCATGTGAGTTTTAGAGGCGACAAATATCCAAACCATGGGTCTCAGGTCTAGGCACATGGGCCTCTATTTCTGTTTACAAGGACACAAGGATTTCAGAAGACCCACGGGCCAACTTAAAAGTGTGGACTAGTATGTGCCTGCAGTTCTACCTGTTTAAACTATAATGTGAGCTAAATGAGAGCCAGCCATAAAAAGTGAAAATAATTTTCCATATCTTACACACACACAAAAAAAAATGGTAAAAGGTTTTAGTCACCATCTAAAGTAAAAAAAAAATAATATTATGAGACTGCTGCATTGCCAAACTGTAAATGAAAAATCATAAAACTGCAAAAATTACTATTTTAAGCAACAAGTCACAAACAACTGAAAATTCAGACAAATGTAAAAATTTAGGGAAAAGAATAAGTTTAAATCCATTCAGCATTTCTGCAAACAGAATGACTTTCAGGTATATTACATTTGTTGAGCTCTGATTTGTACTAGAAAATAGTATGTCTTTCACAATAAGCACAGTGTACATTCTAAAATAAGAAGTCCCATCACATCAAACTACTAAGATGCCAAAGGGTCTGCTATATTTTCAATGGAATAAAATGATATTTATAATAAAATTCCTGCTTTTCAAATCTTCCTTTCTCATCCTGCAATTCCAGAAAGTCTCCCACAGGTACACTACGCATGCCTTAAGAGCTGAGCCCAGAACCAAAGACTGAGGTCTGAATTCTAGATCTCCCATTGCACTGTTAGCCACACTAAGCACAGAGCTGAAAAATACTTTAATTAAAATACTTTAGTTAAAACACTTTCATTAAAATTAAAATACTTTAGTTAAAATACTTCAATTAAAATTAGAATACTTTAAGAAGTCAAACCATTTCTGACTACAGAGTTCAAAATTTTTAAGCAAACTGAAGAAACATTCCAATGACAAGATTACTGATAAAGCCACATGTCAGCAAGTACAAAAGACGAGTGCAGTAGAGGATGACTCTATTAGGTGCTGAACAGAGAACACCCTTTCCAAAGGTATCTGGCATTTCAAGGTGATGGAAATTACACAAACACACCCCATGGCAAATAAATGGGGTCAGGGCACAGCTGGCAAGTATGGCTTTGGTTCCATCACTGAACCTAACGTAACAAACACTGGTGTTGCAATAGTCATTTCTCAGTACATGCATAGTACATGATCTTGGAGATGTGGAGGGGGTATGGAAAAGCAAAAACTCCAGTCAAAATATATCTAAAAGGAAAGACAATAAATACTTCCGGGGTCCTACTAATGAATGAACCCTTGGGAAAACCTGCAGTTCAGCTGACTACACACCTGGCATTAACTGTAACAAGTACACAGTGTTCCATCCCTGACTAATACAATCAATATTTTTCTTCAAACCCACATGCTTTTCCCAGAGATCCAAGAACTGCTGGCTTAATGTTTGTGCTGCTGTTTTGAGTGAGGCACTGGGCGATTTACCTGCATGCAGCAGGGTTTTTGTCTCTGAGCAGAGTTCCAGATAATCTCCAGAGGTGAAAACTTGCTTTTCAAAGTCATTGAGGTTTCAAAACCTCAAATCCCTTTCACATATGACCAACCCAAACTGGGAACTACAACCATTAACATTATTTCAGGACAAGGGGGATATTACCACTGACCCCACAGAAATTCAAACAACCATCAGAAAACATTGTAAATACTTCTATGCACATAAACTAGAAAATCTAGAAGAAATGGATAAATTCCTGAACACATATACCCTCCCAAGACTGAACTAAGAAGAAATCATATCCCTGAAGAGATCAATCAGGATTTCTGAAATTGAGGCAGGAATAAACAGCGTACCAGCCAAAAAAAGCCCAGGACCAGGCAGATTCATAGCTAAATTTTACCAGATGTAAAAAGAAGAGCTGGTATCATTCCTACTGAAACTATTCCAAAAAAAAAAAAAAAAAAAAAATGGAGAAGAGGAACTCCTCTCTAACTCATTCTATGAGGCCAGCATCATCCTGATACCAAAACCTGGCAGAGATACAACAACAAAAGAAAAAAAACTTCAAGCCAATATCCGTAATGAACATCATGCAAAAATCCTCAACAAAATACGGCAAACCAAATCCAGCAGCACATCAAAAAGCTTATCCACCATGATCAAGTAGGCTTTATCCATGGGATGCAAGGTTGGTTCAACATAAGTGATTTGCACACATAAACAGAACTAAAGACAAAAACCACATGATTATCTCAACGGATACAGAGAAGGCATTTGATAAAATTCAACATTGATTCATGTTAAAAAAAAAAAAAAAAGCCCTCAATAAACTAGGTATTAAAGGAAAATACCTCAAAATAATAAAAGCAATATATTACAAACCCATCATGACATCATCATACTAAATGTACAAAAGCTGGAAGCATTCCCCTTGAAAACCAGCACAAGACAAGGATGCCATCTCTCACCACTCCTATTCAACACAGTCGATATGGTGTGTCTGTGTCCCCACCCAAATCTCATATTGAATTCCCACATGTTGTCGGGGGGACCAGGTGGGAGGTAAGTGAACTAAGGGGGCTGGTCTTTCCTGTGCTGTTCTCATGATAGTGAATAAGTCTCACCAGATCTGATGGTTTTAAAAATGGGAGCTTCCAGCCGGGCGCGGTGGCTCAAGCCTGTAATCCCAGCACTTTGGGAGGCTGAGACGGGCGGATCACGAGGTCAGGAGATCGAGACCATCCTGGCTAACACGGTGAAACCCCGTCTCTACTTAAAATACAAAAAAAATGGCCGGGCGAGGTGGCGGCGCCTGTAGTCCCAGCTACTCGGGAGGCTGAGGCAGGAGAATGGCGTGAACCCGGGAGGCGGAGCTTGCAGTGAGCGGAGATCGCGCCACTGTACTCCAGCCTGGGTGACAGAGCGAGACTCCGTCTCAAAAAAAAAAAAAAAAAAAAAAAAAAAAATGGGAGCTTCCCTGTACAAGCTCTCTCCTTCCCTACTGCCATCCACATAAGACGTGACTTGCTCGTCTTTGTCTTCCACCATGATTGTGAAGCCTCTCCAGACACATGGGACTGTAAGTCCATTGAACCCTTTTTCCTGTATAAATTACCCAGTCTCAGGAATGTCTTTATCAGCAGCATGACAACGGACTAATACAATATTACTGGAAGTCCTAGCCAGGGCAATCTAGGAAGAGAAAGAAAAAGAAAGAAAAAGGGAAGGAAGGAAGGAATGAAAGGAGGAAGGGAGGAAGAGAGGAAGGCAGGAAGGAAGGAAGGGAGGGAGGGAGGCGGGGAGGAAGGGAGGGAGGGTTCAAATAGTAAGAGAGAAAGTCAAACTATCCCTGTCTGCAGATGACATGATCCTATATATGGAAAACCCCAGTCTCAGCCCAAAAACTTCTTAAGCTGATAAAAAAACTTTAGCAAAATCTCAGGATACAAAATTGATGTGCAAATATCACTAGCATTCCTATACACCAACAACAGTCAAGCCAAGAGCCAAATCAGGAACAAACTGCCATTCACAATTGCCACAAAAAAATAAGATACCTAGGAATACAGCTAATTAGGGAGGTGAAAGATTTCTACAAGAAGAAGTACAAAATACTGCCCAAAGAAATCAGAGATGACATAAACAAATACACAAATATTACATGTTCATGGATAGGAAGAATTAATATCATTAAAATGGCCATAGTGCCCAAAGCAATTTACAGATTCAATGCTATTCTAAACTACCACTGAGATTCTTCGCAAACTGGAAAAAACCTATTCTAAAATCCATATGGAACCAAAAAAGAGCCCAAATAACCAAAACAATCCTAAGCAAAAGAATAAAGCCGGAGGCATCACACTACCCAACTTCAAACTATACTGCAGGGCTACAGTAACCAAACAGCATGATACGGGTACAAAAACAGACACACAGACCAATGGAACAGAAAAAAGAGCCCAGAAATAAGGCTGCACACCTAAAACTATCTGATCTTCTACAAACCTGAGAGATCATAGTTGTAGGTGTGCAGCCTTATTTCTTTAGTCCTAATAGTCTGATGAGTCTGTGGCTCATTATTCCATTGAGGCTCAGTTAAACAAATGACTATCATTTATTATTCTACTGAGGCCCAACTAAATAAATGCCTCTTACACAGTTATAATTCTCCTTTATTCCTAAATGACAACACTACAGTTAAACCTCTCCCAACACCATAAATGGGGAACCGCCCGTCACCTGTAGAGTTGAACACTGTCTTACCCGGCATGGTCCAGTGAAACCAAAAGAAACATAAACAAACACGCTCAGACAAATTACACCACAGACTGAAGGCTTAAAGATCTTATGTAACAACCATAAATTACTGCAAATTGCTGCACTTCTAAAGTATTTGGCATCATGGATGCTTCTTACAGTCAACTGATAAGGACAGTTTCACCATCCCAGAAGGCAGGCAGGTGTTTGCAATAAAGAGATTTTTTAGAAAATAAAACAATCAACACTAGCTACTGCACATGTGCACTCACTCCCTACCCTCCTTAGCAGGAAGTGAAAGTATATGCCAAACTGAGACCTAACCCACTGCCAGAAAACCCCTTGTCCTATTCTTTCTAGGATTAAGACTTGACTTTAAGAAGTGTTTTGTGTTAAAATGTTACACACAAAATTAGACCGGGGCTACCTTACTATTTTGATTATTAAAAGTTAAGGATGGAAGAATAATTTCTTATATATATATATGTATGAATGATGCTAGGTTTAATATGTATATAAAATACTAGGTTTAATATTAAGTGTTATGTATTTAATACTATTAGTATTTTATATATTTTATATATATTTTATATTTTTTATAAATATTTTTATTTTATTTTATATATTTTATATTTTATTTTATTTTACATATTTTATATATAAAATTTTATATATATTTTATATATTTATATATAAATTTTATATATATAAATATATTTTATATTTTATATACTAAGTATTAAACCTATAGTAATATTACTAATACTTAGTATTAAGTACTAAGTACTAAATATTAATACTAAGTATTAAACCTAGTATTTTATATACATATAAAACACTATATATATATATAAACGCTAGGTATATACATATAAAACACTAGGTGTATACATATACACACTAGGTTTAAACCTAGTACTTTATACATATGTATATATAAAACCTAGTATTTAATATACAGATAATACTAGGTTTAATACATATATTATACTAGGTATTTATATATAGAGACCTCCAACTCTATATATACACTCACATATATATTTATAAATCAAAGCTGAATATATATATTAAAGTTGAAAGTCTTCTGAGACCTGCCCTAAACACTGCAGCTTCACTATCAGGAGGGGTCAGATAGAGAAATGGAGGTGCCGATCACTTATGAGAAACATTCTGACATTGTTAATGATTCACGAAGCCTCCTTTCTTTAGGGTCCTAAATACCACTTGAAAATTTAGTAGTGGATGAGCTTCTAAAAAGGTAATGACTGCTTTCTGGTGTTAAAATATCTACCTTCCTAAAAGCCAGAACTGGTTATATCTTTTTGGTGGACAGAAAACCCTCATGAGAAGGGCAAAAGAGAACGTCAGGGATAGTGATAAAGTTATCTCTGGGGAAGTAGGAAGAAGAAAAGAACTGGAAAGGAAGGAGGGGTTCGCTGTAATAGTCTAAAAAAATAGAAAATGAAGCAAATATGTTAAAATATTAACATTTATTCAATCTGAGTGATAGGTACACAGAAATTGATTACCTTTATTTATCTTTTAATTTTTCTACAGGTTTAAAGCACTTTATAACAAAAAAAAATTAAAGTAAAATTTAAGTGAAAAGAAGACACAAAAGGCACAAAGAAATGCAGACAGGTGCTTAAGAAATGCTAAGTGGCAAAGTTCAATCATGCTGCTTTCATTAAATGTAATTGCCAAGCAACACAATAAATACACACAAGCCTCCCGGGAACACTAAACTCCAAGATAACATACACTAAAGTCAGAACTCACTTTATAGTTTTACATTTTATTACAAGATAGTTCTATGATATCCGTATCGTTTACATATCATTTACAAAAGACACAACATTCATTTTTTTGCCAAACAAAATGCAAGTCCATAAACAAAGTTGAACTGAAGGATATGCACTATTATTTAATTGCACTATTATTTAATTATATGTACATTTGCTCATCTATATGAAAGCCAAACTCCAGGAGGCACAAATATGGCAGCCTGTTTCTTGGGCTAAAGCTAAGTGGGGTCAGGGTGTAACTGACATAAAAATACACATTTCTTTTTAGCATTCTTTCGGAGACCAACAGCAGGATTTAGGCCTATGCTAACAAACACAGCTGCTGCCACAAAGAGGAAACAAAAAATCCACAGCCTTCTTTCCTCTCCTGAATCCTCTACCAAATGGTCCATACCAACAACTGAATGAACTGAATGACAGCCATTTAGAGCCGACAAGGCCTCAATGGACCTTGTCACCAGTTTTTCCACATATCTGTTTTGGGATACACATATCATGAGATCATTAGATTAGGGTATAAGGCTGCTAATTAATACACCAATTCTGTGGTTTGCTTTGACCACCTAACCACATGCAAAATTTTAAAAAATATCACAGAATTTACAAACTGTTAGCATAGAGGTCAAATCTGAATACTTTATTGGACACACAACATTTCTTTAAAATTTGAGTTGGGAAAATACTCATAAAAGTCTGGATTTGTATATTCTCTTTTCTAATTATCAGAACATCTGGTCACAGTGAGCCCCTGCACTCACCTGGTTTGAGCTAAGTAGTAGCTGCTCAATTTATATAAGGCCTGTTCACCACAGCTCCCACCACTCCCTATCACCTACATAAACCAACATCATGTATTCATTCTACTTGCCCTGCCACTGTGGGTATTTTAATTTGGGGCATAATCATAAGGGTGCTATACCTCAGAGGCCCTGGAAATGAACAGATTCTCCTAAGAACAAAATCAGGAGGTGGGAACAAGACAGGGAGAAAGCGCTTGGTGTATTGAATTTTGAATTCCAATACAGGTGAGAAGAGGGAAGGTAAAGCTTGAAGCAGAAGTTGTCTCCCACCATTTACCTATGCACATTCCCACGGCCCTGGCTATACAGCACCAACATTAACAACTCCTTTTCTTACACTGGTGTTTTCCCTAAATGCACAAGATTCCTGATTCTGAACACTTCTGTCACCTCTGCTCTGATATTGCCTAAGGACTCATGGAGGTGTACTGGCTTGTTTTTGATGCAAAGCTCCCCCAAACCAAGCCAGTCACGGGAATTCCTTTCTACTTGCTAATTCACCAGATATTCACAAATGCTGTGCCCAAACTCTTATCAAGTAAACTAAGCATCAAACTGTGACATTTTGTAAACCACGAAGAAAAAAATATACAGTTAAAAAGCAAAAGGTGTCTGATGCAGAGAGGAGAAATTACTCATCAACACAAAATTAAGTGTCAGAGACAAGCACACAAAAAAGGCAGAGGGAGATGGAACAGAACACCATTAATTAGCTTTAAGAATATATAAATATTTCCATATCAAATTAAATTTCCAAGGAAGGGCTAGATGCAGTGGCTCATGCCTGCAATCCCAGCACTTTGGGAGGCTGAGGCTGGCGGATCACTCGAGGGCAGGAGTTCAAGACCAGCCTGGCCAACACGTTGAAACCCCATCTCTACTAAAAATACAAAAAGTAGCTGGGTGTGGTGGAACACGCCTGTAGTCCCAGCTACTCAGGAGAAGGCTGAGGCAGGAGAATCACGTGAACCTAGGAGACTGCAGTGAGCCGAGATCGTGCCACTGTACTCTAGCCTGGGCGACAGAGCAAGATCCCGTTTCAAAAAAAAAAAAAAAAAAAAAATTCCAAGGAAGAACTGCAACTAGCTCTCTATTGTGCAGAGATACATATACAGGTACATACATACATGTACATATCAATGCATACATACACAAATAAACACACACGCACATATATGTACACAGCCATAATAATGACAAAGTGCAGGTTATGTTAGTACTATGCTTACACTACACTATATTTAACAAAAAGAGAGACCTCGTAGAAAGAGTTTCCAGAGTTCACAGTACATCAATCTCATAGCACTTTATTTTATCAAACCTAATTTTCCTGATCAGAAGTGTCGAAGTTCACGTTCTCATTAGTGCCGGCAGAGTTCCGAGAAACATTTCACAATCTAAAAGGAGTCTTTCTCTTTAGAGTTACAGTATCACTGGCGGAAAAGAACAAAAGCCAAATCCACACATAATTTCCACAACTTGTTTTTTTCCTACCACAGATAGAAAAGAAGGTAAACACTCACTGCAGAGAGCTGGCTCCATGTGGATCTCAATGGCTTATGGTGAATCACAATTTTTTCATCTGACTTCTGTTCTTTGGGCTCCGACTCTTCATCAGAATCAATGTCAAGGGCCTTTTCCTTGTAGTTTTGATACAGGACAGCATTTTCTGCAAGAAAACAAGGCCTATGTGTCACTAATTGTTCTCAATCATTATGTTACTTGTTCTAAATAAACATCATATGTACCCAATGTTTGGCCTCCAATTTTATAAACAACAGAGAGACAAACAGATTTAGTCCCTGAAGAATAATTACAGAAAAGTGATTTTCTCATTCACATAGCTCTATCGCAAGCTCAAGTGCAGGGGAGGAGGAGGAGTCCATATAGAGAATGTCAACGGAAGCAAAGTTTCCATGTTTCTGTCCACTACTCATGAAAGACAGTCAGGCCTATTAAATCACTGTAATTTAGGTTAAATTACATCCTACCTTTTATTTCAGGTCCGTCACCATTCATTTATCTATTTAATAAACACTTATTGTATATCTATGATGTGCCAAGGGCTGAAAGTAAAATGGAAAACAAAAGAAAGACACCCCTCATGCCTTATGAATAAGTTTATTCATAAGTTTAATAAGAAAAACTGTCAAATTCACTCATGCATTTATTCATTCAACTGTTACTTAGAAAACACCTACACCTACTAAGAACCTAGTAGGTTGTCCCACAAGAAGCAACAGCTTAGCACCTGTTATTCTACAGTAATAGAAACAAAATAAAAATCTCAATCTTCAGGAGCTGATACTAAAGCATGAGAGAACTGCAATAAATAAGCAAGTAACTTTGATAGTATTTTGATGCTGATAAGTGTCATGAAGAAACATGAAACAGGGAAGGGGGGTAGAAAGTGCTGGGAGGAGGGCATGTAGATTTTAAGTAGGGTAGTTTAGGAAGGCCTCACTGGGGTGACAATTAAGTAGAGACACAGAAGAGGTGAGAAAGTGAGCCACCTGTATCAAAACTACAACGAAAAGGCCCTTGATGTTGACTCTGATGAAGAACTGGTGCCCAAACAGCATCTCACTGGGGCACAGCAAGTATAAAGCCCTGGGGCATGAGTCTACTTGGTATGTCTGTATGTATCAAGAGCAGCAAGGATGACTGCATGGCTGAAGTACCAAGAAAATGGGCAGAAAGTACAGAAGATGGGAGTTGAAGCCGGCCATGGTGGCTCACACCTGTAGTCTCAGCACTTTGGGAGGCTGAGGTGGGCAGATCACTTGAGGTCGGGAGTTTGAGACCAGCCTGGGCAACATAGAGAGACCTCGCCTCTATCAAAAAAACAACAAATTAGCTGAGTGTGGTGGTGTTCCCCTGTGGTCCCAGGTACTCGGGAGGCTGAGGCAGGAGAATAGCCTGAACCTGGGAAGCAGAGGTTGCAATGAACCGAGATCACGCCACTGCACTCCAGACTAGACCCCGTCTCAAAAAAAAAAAAAGAAGAAGAAGAACATAGGAGTTGAGGGTGACCAGAGGGCTTTTAGAAATTTTTTTTTTTAATTTCTAGGTCATTATATTTGAGAAGAAATGAGAGGATACACAGAAACAGCTCCTTATAAAAGGAAGTAACATAAAACTAGTTATAATGAAGTAGGGCCTTGCCTCAGCCATTAAAGGACTTTGATTTTTACTCAAAATGTGATGGGAAGTCGCTATAAGTTTGAGGACATAATGATCTTACACAAATACATGCTTACGAACTGAAGGATTTATATACAGGTACGAACAGACTGTCAGTAGGGTGTGATGTAGTCTGGCAGTCAGGTATTTGGTCAATGAGGAAAGTCTAAGGTCTGAAAGCTGAGAAGCCACAAAGCTAAAGGAAAAGCACACACAAAAGCTATAATGGGAACATAAGAGGAAACATAATACAGTCATGCATTGCATAACATTGTTTTGATCAATGACAAACCACATTTACAACGGTGGTCCCATATGTTATAAAGGAGCTAAAAAATTCCTATCACCTAGTCATCTTAATGTTGTAGTGTACCACATTACTCACACGTCTATGGTAATGCTGGTGTAAACAAACTGACTGCACTGCCAAAAATATAAAAGTACAGCACATACAATTATGTACAGTTCATGATACTTGATAATGATAATAAACTATGTTACTGGTTTATGTATTTACTATACCATACTTTTTATCATTATTTTAGAGTGTACTCCTACTTACCAAAAAAAAAAAAAAAAAAAAAAAGTTAACTGTGAACCAGCGTCAGGCAGGTCCTTCAGGAGGTATTCCAGAAGAAGACATTGTTATCATGGAAGATGAAAGCCCCATGCATGTTATTGTCCCTGAAGACCTTCTTGTGGGACACGATATTGAGATGGAGGACAGTGATATTGATGATTCTGACCCTCTGCAGGCCTAGGCTAATCCATGTGTTTAGTTTCAACAAAAGAATTTCAAAAGTAAAAATGAAAATTTTTTACAATAAGAAAATGCTTACCAAATAGGTACGTAAAGAAATAAAAATATATTTCTGCACAGCTGTACAGTGCATTTGTGTTTTAAGCTGTGTTAAAACTAGAGTTTAAAAGTTTCAAAAATTTTTAAATTTTACAAAATAAGTTACAGTAAGCTAAAGTTAATTTATTATTGAAGAAAAAAGTTTTTAAATAAATTTAATGTAGCTTAAGTGTACACTATTTATGACGTCTACAATACTGTACGGTAATGTTCTAGGCCTTCCCATTCACTCACTACTCATTCACTGACTCACCCAGAGCCACTTTCAGTACTGCTAGCTCCATTCACGGTAAGAGTCCTATAGAAGAGTACCATTTTTAATTTTTTACATCGTATTTTTACTGTACTTTTTCTGTTTAGATACACACATATCACTGTGTTACAGCTACCTACAGTATTCAGTACAGTAACATGCTGTACAGGTTTGGCTGTACCATATGTCCTAGGCTATACCATCTGGTTTGTGTAAGTACGCCCTATGATGTCTGCACAACAACAAAATTGCCCAAGGATGTATTTCTCAGAACGTATCCTCATCATTAAGTGATACACCGCTATATCTTAAAAGAACTAGGGAGAGTCAATGTGGTTAAAGCTTAGGTATGTCTAGTGGCCACGTTGTACAAGGTGAGTTTAGAGAAATAAGCCAGACAGTCCAAATCAACAAAATACTTGTAGGCAATGCTAAAAACTGGATTTTACCCTGAGTACAAAAGGATTGAGTTTCTTTCACACTGTCATGATAGCATCTCTTTCCTGAACACAATGGGACTCCATGAAAAGGGAAGACTGGCTTAGAGTAGAGAACAAAACATTGACTACCTAGGAGACTAAGAAGCTATTGCGGTAGTCAATGAAAGATGATGGAGGTTTGAGCTATATAACATAGAACAGACTGGTGAAAGACTAGATATGGGGGCAGAGAGAAGGAGGTGTTAAGGATGTTTCCTAGGTCTGCAGGCCTCACAACCAGAAAGTAGGAGATGGGAACACCAGAAGAGATTAGGTTTAGTGGGGAAGATTATGAGTTTGGTTTGGGGCATTTTGAGTTTGAATTGCCTTTCCCATCTACCAAAACAAGCAAGCATCTGCCCCTTTTCTCATCAACTATAGATTATTCTGTATGCACTATGACTAAAGTAACACTATGCAAGATTTTACTGGTCTCTGATTGTCATGCTATGTAAAGTAGATTACGAGGGTAAAGACTGAGTCTCCCCTAGTCTTTAAAGCACTAAGTAGTTGGCACAAAGTATATGCATAACATTGCTGATAGATTTCTCATTTTCACAACATAGGCAACATTATTATTAATCTCATTTCACACATGAGGTGGCTCAGTGAGGGCCCAGTTATATAAAGGGTTTTTCTCAGTATCACTCAACTGATGAATAGGAGCAGGTCTGCCTGGCTCTATCTAATATCACAGATTCTCACTATTTGGCCACACTGCTTCCCCAGTTACATTCTTGTTAATCATTAACTGTAAGAATCCTGCATTCCTCATGTACATATATATGTGTGAAAAAAAATTTCTAGGTCATTATATTTGAGAAGAAATGAGAGGATACACAGAAACAACTTCTTATAAAAGGAAATAACATAAAACTAGTTACAATGAAGTCTAGTCTCTGACTTAAAAAAAAATCTTAAAATTTTAAACTCTCTTAGGCAAAGGTCACAAAATAAATACCAAATTCCAGGGAATGTAAAGCATCTCCTTAGGTAAATATTAGGTAGATGCTGTTCACTTCATAGAGTGCTATAAGAAGCAGCAAATGGGACTAAGAACTAGATCTGTGTCCTACTATTGGCTCTGTAACTAGGTGTGACAGTAGACAAGGTGCCAAACCTCTCAGATCTTCTGGTTTCTTCAATTATGAAATTAGGGAGATGAACTTATTCCAACCAGCTAAATACTATATCGGGATTTCCTAAGATTGGTGCGGTGAATGAATTTTTATAGATGAGTCATTTTTAAATGTTCCAATGGGAAACTCATCTTTATAAAAATTATACAGGGAATTATTTGATAATCACCTAAGGCTACGTATTTTATAACTCTGGATGGTTGCACATTTGCTTGACTTATAGAGGGGCATCCCCTTCTTCATTATTCTTCGAAGGTTGGAAAATCTTCACACTTCAAAACATGACAAAAAGTAACTACCCTCACTACCACCATGACCCTCCAGCCCAACAAGTGCTACAGCTGGGACTGCTCCTTTCATGCTCTTCCAGTTGGCTGACACTTGACCCATCTATTTACAGAAAGTCCATTAATCTGACTAGGGTTTGAACACCTGGTTGAAGCTGCTTTTGTTTTTGAGATCTTTAATAAAAATACTACATGGGTTGCAAAGTCTTGAGAGTACGTTTTTGTCAGTCAGGAGAGTTAGATTTCCCCCAAAGTTGAAACTTAATAAGGAAACAGGAAATCAGAAATGATAATAAAATGTGGAAATATGGGCAGAATACTAAGTCAAAGGAAATGTGACCTAAAGAAATATGACTTCAAATCTAAATGCCAAAATCAGAATTTTTAACTAAAAAGCTAGAGCTTGGTCTTATTCTTTCTCTGTTTCCTGAGGGACATGGGGATGGAGCCAAGGTAGAGAAGAATTAAAAATCCCAGGACATTGACTGAAAAAGTTATCAGCCTATAAAAAATGCCATTAACTATATTCACCATTAGCATTACTAGGTAAAAATTTAGCTTAATGAGAAGCTTTGGACTGTATAATTTGGGAAGAAGTTGAACATATTTCTCATCTTAAGCATTTTTGTTACTGTAGTTGGATTTCAACTTATAATTGGCATTCCACATTGAAACAGCAATAAAAGTTTTGAAAATTAAATGCTTACCTTCCCCATCAAATGTTCCTTGTCCTTTCAGCATTTTTTTCTAAGAGACAAAAAAAAAGCAAAAAAAAAAGGAGAAGCAAACTATGTATGAATGAGCCAAATACAAAATATGGCTATTTTAAGTACTTTTTTTTTTTTTTTGTCATTTCATTAATTAGATTTCCAAGAGCACAGAGAAGCTGAGCCCCGGAGGAGTTCACCCATTTGATAACTACAATTCACTGAAACAATGAAATAAAACGTACAAGATCTCCCATACCCTGTCAAAACAGACTGAGAATCCTCAAATAACTAGCAGGTCAGCTCATTTTACTACTCGTGATTCACCATCACTGTTAAATTGAACTTTGCTATACTTGCAGAGTTGGAAAAAACACATAAAATGTTATGTAATTTCTTTAAGACCATGGGCTCTAAAATAAAACAGGCTTGCTTGTGTTTTGCATATGTGACATTTATATAGACTGGTTCCAGTGCTCTGATTAACCAAGAAAAAATGTGGCTGCCAAAAAGAATCTCTGCCCTATTGCTGAGATCTGTCTTGTTTCTGCGGAAGGCAGCATACACTCCAAAATATCCCTCTTCAGTTTTCCCTGTTTCTTTAGGTCATATTTGGCAATATTTTAATAAGTGCAGCTAATGGGACAATACAGGGGAGCAATACCACAACAGTGTCACTCTAACCTGAAGTTTTCAGCTGCCAATTTGTTAAATGCACTCAAGGATGAATGGGCATACAACGGGAATAAAACACAACCATAGGCCATGGTGACAAAAACAAGCAACAAAAAAGATGACAAAAGATTTGTGTCTTTTGTGATCCTGGCAGTTGATTTTCAAATTCACATTCTACCTGAATGACATCAAGTGTGTAGTAACCACTCAAAAAACAATTCAGTAGGTAAAAGCAAAAAAATAATCAACAGGCTCAAACAGGAATCAGTATTTTTCTGAATCAGCTGTGATAACAGCTACCATTGACTGAAACCTCTGAGCAAACTCCAGACAACTTGACTGCAGAGTGCGGGTCTGAGCATGCTCCTCCCCCTTTCAGCTATCTCTTTTAAAAGTGGTCAAGACTCACTCAGCCAATAATCTGCCATATTTCACTCTTGTCCCCCCAATTCTGCCTGAGCTTAGAAATTTAAAGGTGATGAATTTCACTTCTTCCAACAAAGCTGCACTAAACTCGGCTGTGCCGGCCAGCATCAAAGTGGCCAAGAGCTGGATGTACACTAGTAATCAACAGCAAAACACAGAATTAAAAGGGAATGACTTATTCGGGTTTTCTCTATGCTCCTCCTCCCCAGCCCCAACACATTTACTTTTGGCTTAGTGAATGGCGTGTCACACTCCTGCCCACTTTTACCTTTATCCTTCCCAGACTGGAAAACTTCTCCTTGTCTTCCATCACTGCTTTCAGAACAGGCTGGGACATTCTGTTCTTCTTCTTCGAACTGGTAGGACTGTCAAAATCAAAGCCACTGACCACTGCCCTGCGATAAGACGTGGACCGCAAGCCTCTCCGCAGAGACCCTGGGCTATCCACGTCGTTATCGAACTCACTCTCCTCCCCTGCGTGACCCAGAGGTCCTCCTAGGCCCTCCACCATGCTGCGCACCTTGAGGAGTCTCTTGTGGGGCTCCACATTCTGATTGTTTGATTTACTTATTTTAATTTCCGAGGCCAGACTCTTCGGAATGATCTGCTGCTTCCCCACTTTGAGGGCGGCGGGGCTGTTTGTACTCAAAACCACGGAAGGATTCTCGAGGAGCTCGTTCTCCTGGGAGGGGAGCCTTTGGAGGGGAAGTTTTTGTTCTGAAGAACTTTTCTGGGGCGCAGGAGACAGCCCCCGTTCGGGCTCCTTAGCCTTCTGGCTGGACTGTGAACCCGACCCAGGAGAATCGTTATTAGCGGTAAGGCCATTTGCAGTGGGCGAAGGCACCGGGCTGGCATTCAACCCAGTCGGGTCCTCTTCGGGGGTGCAGGGGGCGGGCGCGTTAGGAGTCCGCGGAGAGCGCAGAACCGGCGGCGGCGGCGCAGGCAAGGTCACCGGGCCATTTGCTGGGGATTTCGGGGAGCCTCCCGGCACCGCTTTGGGGAGCTTGGGTGACTTGGGCCGTCGAAGTCGAGGAGAGGCAGCCCTGTACTCCGGGGATGCCGTCCCACCATTGGCCACCGCTCTCCGCTGGGCTCCCAGAAGCAGGGGGCTCCTATGTACCATCCTGCTGTCCGAGTCGGTGGGCACCTGGGCGAGAGTCTGCGCTGCAGGGAGCGTCCCTCGGTCCTCCACCGGAAAATCCGTAATTAGCAACCCGTTGGGGCTCTGGTAGGACTGGGGCCTCGGCTTGCTCCGGCCCAGCAGCTGGGGCTGAGGAATCGACCGCCTCCGCCACAAAGGGGTTATGCTGTTGCTAGAAAAATCCACTTCGCTCTCGCCGTCCATAGCCGGGCCTCGAAGTCAGCCCCGGTAGGAGCAACACCGAGTCAGTCTTGCCTAAAGAGGAAAGAAGTTAGGAAACTGTGCCTGCGGATAGGCGGGGACGCCTGGCCGACTCGCGTGCTCCGAGTCCGGCGGTCCCCCTGCTGCTGCGCAGGACACGACTGCACCGCACTTACCCGCCCTTTCTCGGGCAAAAACTGCACCACTGCGGTGCGCGGTCCCAGGCAGAAATCTGGGGTGCCGCCCAAATGGATTAATCCAGTCAACTCCGCGTCCCTCCCACGCCAAAAGACCACCCGCACCAAAGGAGCCCGCCACCAATTCACTGAGTGCAAGCCGAGGCACAAGAAACTTGGGACGAGTTCAGCTTTCTTGGGAAACTCGCCGCGGGACGCTCCCTTCTGTCGCCATCCAGCCGCCCGCCCTCAGCGTGGGTACCCTCGTGCTCCAGATGCGCGGCTCCCAGGCAAATTTACCTTCTGGGACTTGTAATGTCCGGGGCCAAGGAGCACCCACTGCCCCGTGGGTGGCCCGGGTCCGGGACCGAAGCGCCGCCGCGAGAGCTTAAGAGAACGCTGCCGCAGACCGCGGCACCGGCCCCGCCCCCACGCCTGACTACGCCCACACACTTGGCCCCGCCCCCGTTCCGGCCCCGCCCAGATCCGCCTCCGTTGCTGCCAGAAGCAAGAAGCTGTCTTCCCGCCCCCGCGCGCCTGCAATCAGCCCCAGTCTGCCCGGGAAACAGAGGAGCGCACCTGAGGTGGGTTCTGAGCTCCAGCGTTTGGGCTGGAAGTTGCGGACTAGTAGCTGCGGCGGCACTGGAGTGTAGGCGCGCGGGGTTGTTGCCAGGGGCATAGCGTGAGAATAAGCAAGGGAGTCCTGCTGAATTGCAGCTTAGGAAGCCCTGAATCCCGGAGGTGTGTTGAAACAGAACGCGCGGCGGAGTAGACTTTGTGAGACGCGTGGGTAGTAGCGCAGCATTCTAACGCAGAGTCATGCCCACTCAGCATTCAGGTGGGCTTGTTTCACTGCTGAAAATGCATTATAATATAAACAGATAGATGTGCTTGTTTGTGCCTAGAGTCTTTCCGTAGGAAAGACTGGCAGCTCTGAAGTGGGAAACTGGGTGACTAGGAAACCGGAGGGACGGAGAGTTTTCATGTAATTATTTTTGGTCCTTGTATGCTTTGAATCTTGAAATCTATCTATGAAAAATAAGCTCAATTTACACTACAAAAATAGTATTGGTTTCTAACAGTACATAGAGTAAAACTCAAAATCCTTACCATGGCTTACAAGAAGACTGCACTACTGCCGTAACTCTTCAGCCTAGTCTTTCCATCATCACTTTCTCCTTCGTTATTTTTTTGGCCACACTCAAAGTTTGATAGCTTCAGAACCTTCCGTTTCGTTCCTTCTTGACCTGACTTGACACTGCATGAGAAAGGCAGTGTCCGCTCCTTAATTATACCATTGCCCCGTTTATTTTCCCAGTCACTTGTTCTCTTCTATTTCTGCACTTGTCAAATTTTGTATATTATATATATGTATTTATGTGTTTATGTTTATTGTCTGTTTTGTCTTTACAAGGTAATTTCCATGAGGGCAGGGGTCATGTTTTTGGTTTTTTTTTTTTTCTCCGTATTTCAGGCACATGGTAGGCACTTAATATTTATTTAATGAATGAGTGAATCAATGACAGGAATGAAGTGAAAACAGTGACCATTTCTTCCAAAGTGCTTGGTTGCCAAATAGTAGAAAGATGGCTGTGTCTTGGCCAGTCTCCTGCTGTGTGACAATAATCAGGCAAACTTGAGAAGACAAATAATTTTAGACCATAAGAGCTGTGTAATTGATTCTATTAGCAAGACATATGGGCCCTTCTCCAAGTTCTCTTTCAGCATTCATGCATTCAGCAGGGATGCAGTGAGCATCCATTGTGTGCAAGTTATGCTGCCTGTTTTTGCCCTAAATTGAATGCAATGGCCAAAAATATTAAGATGTGATCTTTGAGTGGTGAGATGAAGGATAATATGTTTCATGCTTCTTTATATTTTTCTGTACTTACAAAATATACTGTGCAATGAAGATATATTACTTTGATCTGAGACATTTTCATAAACAAAGAAAAGAATAAATGGCATCGAAAAATGTATAAGAAACTTTTTTTTTTTTGAGACGGAGTTTAGCTCTTGTTGCCCAGGCTGGAGTGCAATGACGTGAGCTTGGCGCACCACAACCTCCAGACCTCCCAGGTTCAAGCGGTTCTCCTGCTTCAGCCTCCCGAGTAGCTGGGATTACAGGCATGTGCCACCACGTCCGGCTAATTTTGTATTTTTAGTAGTGAAGGGGTTCTCCATGTTGGTCAGGCTGGTCTGGAACTCCCGACCTCAGGTGATCCGCCCACCTTGACCTCCCAAAGTTCTGGGAATTACAGGTGTGAGCCACCGCTCCTGGCCTAAGAAAATTTTTAAAAAAGAAATTTTCCAAATTGGGCGGAAGACGTATGGCTGATTACATACTCAGGCGTAGATACATAGACTTTTTTTTTTTTTTTTTTTAAATATAAGGTGTTTTCTATACCAACATGTACTGCTGTTATGTTGGAAAAATATAATAAATTAATTTCAAAAGTGGTTACCTAATGAGAAATGGAGTATTCACCTAATTCAAAACGCAACCTGTGACCTATATTAAGAAGCCGTAAAAGGTGATGTGAGAAGGTGGCTTTTCTTGAAATTTTGTTGCCTCTACAAACAAGTGTAACCGATATTTGTGAAGACTTCATACGATCTTCTTACCTCATTTCCAACAAACAACAAAATACCTACCAAAACAACAACAAAACACCAAGCTCTGGTCCTTCACTGAGGGAAGTTTACAAACTCACAGGCCTAGTGCCTATTCAGTGTATTGGTATCTATTCAAATCTAAGATATCTTCAATTATATGTTCCACCAAGAAAGGAAAAGAGCTGCTAATTAAACTAAGACAAAATGTTATGTCATATCGAATTCTTACTTTATACTTCCTGAGTACTTTTAGACACTTATACATAGATTTGTTTAGTACTGTGTATGTGTGGGAAAGAAAATATAAGCAAAATAAATTTACTGAAGTCCCGAACATTGAGCCTGATTCTTCTGAATACCTTTTCATGAAAAGCATTCGTATGTGAGTTTTTCCACACAGTGCCGTTGATAGTGCACCATTTCTTAAAAGGATGTTCCAGTCTTGTTTCTGGGATTTGCTTCCTAGACAATGACACTCATTCTGCAAATGTGATACTGGCACTATCCCATTTGACTAAACACATAGTTTTCTTGTTCAACTGAATTGTATATCAATACAAGCTATGCAGCTTCTCTATTAATGTCCAGGAGAAAGTTTCTCACAAATCGTAGTTTCATGCCTCAACCATAGTCCTGCATGAAACATGAATTGGTTATATCAACCTCTCTTTGCTTTCAAATTTCTTTCACCTAATCTCTCATATCTGGTAATTTCTCCTGCCTTCAACTGTGTTTCTTGGCATGTGGCTTTGACACAGTAGGACTAAATTTCATAGAATTTAGTAGAAATGATGACAATTCATTTATGCCCATGTTCAAATATAGGCAATGCCAACTATATCATCACTGTCACCTGACCACTGGCTGTTTATTTGATAGTAAGATACATCCCATTTTCAGAGAAATTAGCATGTGGTACCAAATTGTTCTTAAAATTGAAGAAATATAGTATGTCGAACTATTTGTAATGATATTTTCCACTGGTATATTCCAATAGTATATAGAACTATTAGAATATTCAATGGTATAATGCAAGATATATATGGCTACATTTACTAAATGAATTCACATTGGTCACAGATTTTGTGTCCCAAGCACAATAATTAGGCTAATTTTTAAACACAAATTGTTAGCTTGTCTTATTACAATATATGTCCAGTTTTCCAATATATCCCATCCCATGCACCTTTTGTTTATACATTGAACAAATATTTATTGGGTGCATTCAAGTGCCAAGCATTATTAGGACAGACATTCCTGAACCTTACAGTTTGGCTCATGGAAACATGACTGAAACATTAAAATAGTAATGTAGGACACCCACACTGTGTAAGATGCATAGTAAGCTCTCTGTTCTATGGAAACCTTTGTGAAGGAGTCTGGATAAAACTGGCCCAGATGGGTAGGTAAAGTATCACAAGGTGGAGAAGAGGAGAATGATGTCACAGAAAGATGTCCCAGGATAAGCAAAAACATGGAGAGATGGCTGGAGAACTGATATTCATTAAGTGCCAACTGTATGTTAAGCTGTGTTGTTTGTTACACGTAAGTTAATCACACATTAGTCTTAAGCCTACTTAAATGTGAAGCTGAAGCCCAAAAAGCTCTTCTCATACTGTTGATAAGTGGTTGAATCAGAATCCTAAACTTTTTCTTTACAATACTCCAGAGCCCAGGCATCAAAACATGCAAGAAACTAAGCTCACCAAAACACAAGTTTGCATTTAGAAGTTGTGGGATATTAATTTGGCTGAATTTGGTGAGAATAGAATGTGGTATGCAACAGAGACTGAGGGATTGAGATTTTACCTGAATGACAACTAACTACTCTCATACGATTTGGCAGTTTGGCTCTGTGTCCCCATCCAAATCTCATCTCAAATTGTAATCCCCATGTGTTTATGGAGGGAGGTGATTGGATCATGGGGCAGTTTCCTCCATGCTGTTCTCATGATAGTGAGTGAGTTCTCAAGAGATCTTTTGGTTTTATAAGCATCTAACACTTCCCCTGCTTGCACTTCTCTCTTTTGCCACCGTGTGAAGAAGGTTCTTGCTTTCTCTTCACCTTCTGCCATGAGCGTAAGTTTCCTGACGCTTCCCTGGCCATATGGAACTGTGAGTCCATTGAGCCTCTTTCCTTTACAAATTACCTAGTCTCAGGTAGTATCTTTTTAGCAGTATGAAAATGGACTAATACATACTCCTTGAAGATACTTAAACTTTGTCATCTTCTAAAAAATGAATATGATGACACCAGTGTCAGAAATAAAAAACAAAACATTGACAGACTTGACAATTTAAACATTTTAGCCTTTGTGCATTGAGAAATGCCACATAAACCCATAAATTTTGAGGGAAATCTTCTGTTAGAAGGAAATTAGAGAAAAATGTTTAAATACGTATAAAATATAAATATAAAATATAAATATAAATAGTCATATATTTAAATATTTATATATTATATATTAAAAATACATATTATATATTAAAATATATAAATAAATATATATGACAAAGTGTTAAATGGCTATAGCATACAATCAATAAGAATAAGATAACAAAAGTTGTAAAATGAACAGAGTAAGAATAAGCATTTTGGAGAAGGGTGTCCACTGTACATCAAAATATACTCAATCCCAATAATAAAAACAAAATTTAAGAAGTAATGAGATAATTTTTCATTTATTAGATTAGCAAAGATTGTCTTTTTTTTTTTTTTTTGAGATGGGGTCTCACTCTGTTGCCCAGGCTGGAGTGCAGTGGCACAATCCTGGCTCACTGCAACCTCCACCTCCTGGGTACAAGCAGTTCTCTGCCTCAGCCTCCCAGGTAGCTGGGATTACAGGTGTCCACCACCATACTCAGCTAATTTTTGTATTTTTAGTAGAGATGGGGTTTCACCATCTTGGCCAGACTGGTCTTGAACTCCTGACCTCATGATCCACCAGCCTCGGCCTCCCAAAGTGCTGGGATTACAGGCGTGAGCCACAGCGCCCATACAAGATTGTCTTTTAAAAAGGCAATACTCACTGTTGGTAAAAGCACAGACAAAAGAGAATTCTGAATCATTCATGGTAAGAATGTAAATTGGTACATCTTTCTGAAGAGCAATTAGATGATACTTAACCAAAATACTGATTAACTTAAATAAACCTTTTGTTATGGTGGCCAAAAGTTAGCAACAGGCTAAATATCTATCAGCAAGGGACTGGCTAATAAACCATGATGTGCAATGCAACCACCAAAAATAATTATACGCAATTATAATTATACAAAAATTCAAAATATATGATTAAATTTTTTTAGAAAGCTGTTTTAATACACACTATGCAAACTATCCTACTTTGAGTTTTACAAAGTGCAAATAGCTGTATGTAAAACTATTTCTAAATATATAAAACATATTTGTGTATATGTATAATGCCTAGATTTTGAATATTAACCAAAATGTTATGTTTACTCTGCACGGCTGGATTAATAGTGATATTTAGATTATGTTTTGCAGTGAAACAAGCCACTCCAACACTTAGTGACATAAAATAGCAACTTCCATTATTTGTTATTTTTCACCATTTTGTGGTCTGGCTTGGCAATTCTTCAGTAGGTCTCACCTAGGTTTTCTCATGTGGCAGCAGGGAGCCAGCTGTGGGGTTGTCTGGGTCAGGAGGACAAAGCCCCCCTCACATGCCTCACAGCTGGTTGATGCTGGCTGTTATTTGAGGCTCCTGTTCTCTGTTTCTCAAATCTTCAATGTCCTAAACAGGATAATATCCCCGTGATTCCTGAGACAATGGAGTGGTAAGTCAAAATGATAAAGAAAAATCTGGAGAGGATACTTGAAAAACAGGTTTTGAAAATTGACTAGATCTCTTTGGGAAAAAAGTTCTTAAAAGGAGACTTTCTACAACACTTACTAATGATTTATATATTATCTTACATGTTAACATTTTGTGAGCACTTACAGTATACAGACCCTCTTTGAAGTGCTTCAACTGTATTATATAATTTAATCCTCACAACAACCTTATGAAGTAGGAACTACTACCATAATCCATTTATACATAAGAAAATTAAGTATAGCACAGAGAGTTAAAAAGCCATGCAGCCTGGCTCATAATTATTACGCTATATTGTTATATTGTTTGTGATTCCATTATGTATTTATGTTTTTTACAAATAATATAAACACCCCAACGTCAGACTGGTTCTTTATCTCCAGTATTGCTTCAGTAATGGACAGATTGATCAATTGGTGAAAATGCCCAAAGTTATAAGGAAAAGGAGGTGGAGGAAGGGATGTCATCCAAGTAGGAAGAAAGCCACAAAAGCCTGAGAAAGGAAGTTTCCGAAAGGAAAGTCGTATCGGCAGCCCTGTCAGTCACCTAATATTTATTCAACTCGTGGTTGGTACCTCGCCCTCAGCTAGCTATGGGTACAGTGATGAAGAAAAGAGGCAGATGATTCTTGCCATGGTGTATCAGGAAAGACCAACCTTAGATAGCATTGACTGCTAAAGATGCTGCTCATTTAGTGCCCTTGCAACTGGCACCTTCAGTCTTGGTGGGCACTGAACCCAGCTGGCAGGGCTTATGGAGAAGATAAGTAGAAAACAGTCTAGGAACTTAACTGCAACGGTGGGAATTGTGACAGTAAAAGGAAGGAGAAAAATAGGACAGTAGATGGACGATAAGGGAGAAATAAACAGTTTTAGTTTCAAGACTGAGGACACTTGATTAGACATCAGGAAGCTGGGTTTGAGTTTGTGTTTACCACTTTTGAACTGTTGGAATGAAGACAAGTCATTTAATCTCTAAGACCACAGTTTCTTGAACTGCAACATGAAGTATTTCCTCCTGTCAAGCACAGTTTGGGAAGCACTGGTATAGATTAGAATAATTTGGATGTGGCCGGTCTAATGGTTGTAGAAAAGTAGGAAATGGGGATGGGGGCAAAGAGTAGGGGAGACCTAGCCAGATAAGTGCACAAAAAAATGAATTCTAATTTATTTTCCCCCTCTGGAACAGCAAATAATTAGAATAAAATTCTATTATTTTTAACTCCGTGATAAAGAGTAAAGATCATAATGAAAAAAGGGTTAGGACTTGTTGAAAATGACTCTGAGGACTCTCCATGGCCAGATGGAAGGCAAATGGCTAGAAGATTTCACCAAGTGGAGAAGGGCTTCTTTCTTGCTCCCAGCGCTTGCCTGCAGCATGCAATCTGTTCACCCACAACTGCAGTGAGAATGATTGAAAGGTGATGCATTGAACCTCCAGTGACACCATGTTTTGAGGGGGAAGGTCCCCATTTAACTAGAGTAATTAAGATCCCAGGTAAACCGTGAGGTCAGAGTATAGAGTGGCTCCCACAACTGGCAGCCACCAAGAGCTGTTCGCTTTTGTTCTTTGAATTGTAGGAATGAGGTAAGCAATTGAGTAGCCACTTTGTTCAACGTGTTCTAGTATGAGCTCACAGTATGGTTTGTACAGACGCTTTACCTTTCTAAACAGTGATTTCCTTGTTGCTTTGTTTTTTGTTTTGTGTTTGCTGTAAAATATTTAATACATGCATGTAGTAAAAATTAGGACTGCGTAAAAGTAAAAATATCTCTGTCACTCTTGTCTCTAGTTTCCAAGTTGGCCCGCTAGAGGCGTCCACTGTTAACAGTTTCTTGTACTTTATAAATTCAGATGTATGGTAGACATTAGTAAGCATATATATCCCTACACATGCTACACACTGGCACCCTGTAACACTCCTCTGTTCCTTACAAATTACCTTAAATACAATTCATTTAATGCCAATACTTATAGAACTACCATATATTTTTAATAACTGCAGAGCGTTAGGTAGATCAAATAAAATTGCCATTTTTGTAAGTCAAAAACAGTCAAATATCAGGAATTTCATATGGTTTCACCTAATAGTACATGATTCATTAGCAAATTTCCTATTAATAGACATTTAAATTATTTCTTTGCAAAATCTGAGCACCAGTGAAAAAACTGTAAAATTCCTTCCAGCTCTTAATTTCTGTAATTCTTTGCTTTGTTCCCATCCCTGAATGCCTGGAAGATGTAAGACAGTTAAAGAGAATGCTTTATTGAACAAAGATGCAGATATTATTTAATTTTGTTATGTTTAATTTAGAGTCTGCTCTTAATGCTATCTTAATGGTGAAATCATGATGCATCAACATGCTCTAAGGGTTCTGGTACTTTTTGAGGAAATTGGGTTGAGGTGCTATAATCACTATTACTATTATTTTGATTATTTCTCTTCTTTTTTGTCCTTTCCTGGATCCTGCACTTTCACTGGTTAACAAGACAGCATGTAGAATCACAACTCTTATTTCATGAAGTTTGTTAAGTAATTTGAACAAAGGTATGTCACACTGTTCCTTTTGTACAACCAGTTTAATGTTTGCAAAAAGACTCAAGATTTAAAAACACAAATCTGTTGTGTCCACTCTGTTTTCCAGGTAAATTTATATCAGGAATCATGTGAGGATACTTAAGACCGGCTGGTACTTTCAAGTTTTCTCCTGCCCAGATCTGTTTGGAAGAAATCTAGTCTTATCTGCCTCAAAAGTCCAGCAGAGAAAAATAGCTGAAATAAATGAAGCCTGTGATTACTTGGTTCTGTGTTTACCTAGACATTCTGGCATTTGGCTCAAAAGACAAAGCTTTTTAGATGTGCTATTTGAACCTGGTTTTGCTATCGATTTTAAATTGGAAGAAAAAATGGTAACAAAGTAAAGCTCTCTAAATCATACACATTTGGGCTGACTACCAAGCTAGTCTCACCCAGCAGTACTAATAGAATGTGAAAAATACTTTCCAGGGTTGAGGTCTGCCACCTAGCAACTGCTTTGAAATACCTCCTGCACTGACCCAAGGCTACTCAAAATGCCCAGTTTTGAAATTGGTGGGACATTTTGCTGTGTATGGGCCACAGTCATTGAAAGGAGGATTAGAACTTTGTTTTTCAGGCCAAAGACATGCAGATTAGAAGGACTGTTTAATTTAACTGCTCAACTGGTTTGGAAATAGAACTGGCAGATTAAATACAGATGAAAGATAATTGCATCGGGTATACGCTAAAAAAATCACTTGTTTATCTGAAATTGAAATTGAACTAAGCATCCTGTTTTTTTAAAGTTAAAACTGGCAATCCTATTTTGGAGAGACTTTTTTAGTACAGGGGAGAGGGATATTTGTAAAATATGCACTGTATATATTAACTTGATCCCCCAAGGCTGATGACGTTATAGACCTAGACACCTTTCTCAGAGCGCTGGCTGTTTGGCCTGTGAAGAAGCCTGAAGCATAGGAGACCAAAGGTGTGGGTAGGGCAGGAACTAACAGAAGACAAGAAATTGCTTCAAGTTTGCACTCAGGAAAGCTATGCTGAATGTAGGACAGGCAAAGGAAGGGGTTGAGCACAGAAGGGCAGTGACATCCCACAGGCAAAATGGTGGGTGGCGAGGAGAGGGAAGTGCCCAGAAATCAAGAAGGAAGTGGACATGGCATGACATCAGCAGTTATTTTATTTTTGAGGACAGAAGGGGTGAAGTGAAGCCATCGACATCAATGTTCACTCTGAAGCCTGGGCTGAGGTGGGAGGGGTGTAGCCTGGGATCCACTGGAGGGCATTGCTACCTTCATGCGGCATCCCAGCAATTCTCAGGCTGCTTGCACCAGCAAGGGAGCTAGCCTGGGAGTGCAGAGGCTTTTTCAGGGACCCCCTTTCAGCTTCACCTGGCCCAGTTCTGAACTTGTGATTTTGATATCACAAGCTCCTATCCCCCAAATCTGTAGCCTCCGCTCACAGAATTGACCTGGCAGTACAGAACAGTTAAAACATAGAACTACATACATAATCCCTATGTGTCTGTACATAATTCAACACCTTCTGAAGAACACACAAGAAGCTGCTAACTGTGGCTGTGGTGGTGGAGGGCGAGTGGGTTGGAGGAGGTGGATCCTGAATGAAAGTGAGATATATTTATTCCGTATATCATACATGCTCATCTATTTATTTTTCCTTGTGTATGTATTACTGACTCAAAATGAAATTTAAATATCATTACTATAGACAAAGCCAGCCCAGAATCTGACTCACATTTAAACTACCTGCATCATTGATTTAAGATGGCTCATTACACTAAGGTGTTTTAAAATAAACATTTTATATGGTTTTGTATTATATGTTTGAGAGGCCTGGGGTCTGACATTTTAGTGTGCTTTCTGGAAAATTTGCTGCTGAAATAAGGGAAAAATCAATAGCAACTCTTGACCAAAAGCTTTTGCTTATCTTTTCAAGTATTTACTCTGAGTTCTGTGCCATGTTGTTTTTATATATAGATATTTGAAAGTGCAAAATGAAAGTGTGATAGAAACCAGAGTCTTTTGTAGCTTTTTTTCTAAATAAAAGCAATATAGAGTCCTCTTTTGTAAATTCCATTAGGCCAGGAGTCTTTGTCTCTTTTGTTCAGTAATGGATCTCTAAGACCTAGAGCCTTTCTTGGCATACATTAGGTGCTCAGTAAATATTTGTTGAATGAAGGAATACATAATCATTATAAAACTCCAAGCATTACAGAAGAATATGCCATGGAATATGTAATCTTTTCTAATCCCTTTCCTCCAAATAATCATTACCCTAGTCTCTTAAAATGAAAGAACAAATCATTTTCTGAGGTGTAAAATTTCATTATAAATATATTTTTGAAAAATAATTATCAGCAATTTGAGACCAGCCTGGCCAATATGGTGAAACCCCGTCTCTACTAAAAAATACAAAAATTAGCCGGGCGCGGTGGCATGCGCCTGTAGTCCCAGCTACTTGGGAGGCTCAGGCAGGAGAATTGCTTGAACCCGGCAGGCAGAGGTTGCAGTGAGCCAAGATCACGCCACTTCACTCCAGCCTGGGCAACAGCGTGAGACTCCGTCTCAAAAAATAATAATAATAATAATTCAGTGGCACCATAAAGAATAAAACGGCAAGCAACAGAATGGGAGAAAATGTTTGCGAAAGACTAGTATTTAAAATACATGAAGAACTCATTACAATCAATTAGAAAAATGGACAAAACACTTGAGTACACTCTTCAGGTAAGAGTAAATCCTAATGGTCCAAAAGCATATGAAAAGTGCTTCATCTCATTAGTCATGAGGGAAATGGAAAAAAAAAAAAACACACACACACACACAATCAGCAGTTTAACAAAAATGTAAAGTCTCTGGCCGGGTGCAGTGGCTCACACCTGTAATCCCAGCACTTTGGGAGGTCGAGGCAGGTGGATCATGAGAAAAAGATTGAGACTATCCTGGCTAACATGGTGAAACCCCATATCCACTAAAAATACAAAAAAAAAAAAAAGTCAAGTCTCACAATACTAATTGTTGGTGAGGATCCTGAGCAACAGGAACTCTCCTGTAGGAGAGTAACTTGGTAGTCTACTTTACATAACTCTTTGGCATTATCTTCTAAACCTGATTATACAACAATTTCATGTATATGAAATAAAAATTCATTATTAGCATAAAAGCAATATTTATTACATGCCAAAATTGGAAACTACTCAATTATCTACCATCAGAAGAAGGGATTTAAAAGTATAGTATAGATCCACTGTGGAATTCTGCAAAGCAATTAAAATGAACAAACAGCAACTTCAGGCAAAAACATGGATAAACTCATTAACATATAGTTGTCATAAGGTTCTATAATGGCTTCCCTAGGGGATCAGCAAATTGTTTCAGTGGACAGACTCTTTTAGCAATTCAGAAATGTCCCAGTGCTGAGATAGTTTCTATCCGGAAAGCCAGCTCCATCTAGGGACAAGGTGTTAGAGGGTTCTAGGGGAAGAGATACATATAGAGGTCACTAAAGGGGTTTGTAGATGCACGGTGGACTGTGGGGCCAGGGAAACACTCAGACACTGGCATAAAGTCCCCAGCATAAGGAGCAGAGAGCAAGTCTGTAGCTGGGGCTACCAGAATCTCTCCTGAGGTCTTTATGCTGGGATTCACAGGCCTGGCCGTGGATCAAGAGCAAATTCTGCTGCAGTGGGATTCTCGAGCATCTGGGAAGAAAGGGGCTGCAGAAACATGTGAGTCCTCCAACTACAGAATCCATGGAGGCAGAGGCTCTGGGTGACGTGCTTGGCTTCTTGTCTCTGGCCTGGGGTCATTGTCACTGATACTGGTCTTGCTGCTTCTGCTGCTGAGTGTCTTTGGCTCAGTTATTGTTGAACCACACCAGAACTTGTGCTCAGCTCAGGGTGAGTGTTTTAGCCCGTGCCTCCATTTTTTCTTTGGGGGTTGACCATCTCATCTTCTCATAGTTTTTCTTTAATTCCTATCACTGTCTCCTATTATAGATATGTTCCTGACCCTTCCTTCTTGAAGGGACAGCCGTGTAACCATTCAACCATCTGGCCATCAGTTTCCACATCTGTGAGATCAACTTCTGCCTCATGGAGCCATGAGTTCCCAAGGTACTTGCAATCTTTTACTACTGCTGTTTCTACCTGTTGTTGTCACTTTGTTCTGAAGAACCACTGTGAGTTGGTTCTGCAAATGTGAAGAAATGTGAGTTTTAGGGGGTTTGTATGAGCTCTACATATGGATAAAGACAGAACTTGTGGTCATGAAAATATAATGAAATCTGAGCTCTACCATTTTCTAGGTGAATCTTTGAATAAGTCCCTAAATCTCTCTGACTTTAATTTCCTTATTTTGAAAGTGGAGCTAATACTCCTAGCCCAGACAGCCACCCAGACTGGATGTGAGCATGAAATTTTAAAATGCTTGTGAAAAACACCTTATAAAATCTATAAAAACAAAGGTAGACATTTATTATTGATTCGCAGGGGCTGAATTCTCACAGTCAAATGAACATATGAATTGCCTGAGAAGCATTTTCTTTTTCTTTTTTTTTTTTTTTTTTTTTTTTTTGAGAGAGTCTCTATCTGTTACACAGGCTGGAGTGCAGTGATGCCATCTTTTCTCACTGCAAGCTCCACCTCCCGGATTCATGCCATTCTCTTGCCTCAGCCTCCCGAGTAGCCAGGACTACAGGCGCCCGCCACCACGCCCAGCTAATTTTTTTGTATTTTTAGTAGAGATGGGGTTTCACCGTATTAGCCAGGATGGTCTCGATCTCCTGACCTCATGATCCGCCCACTTCGGCCTCCCAAATGCTGGGATTACAGGCGTGAGCCACCGTGCCCGGTTGAGAAGCATTTTCAAAGCACTCAAGGTTGACTCCTGCTTAGACCACACTGGTCTTGTGGTCTTGAGATGATTTTTATTCTGTGGACTACAGCAGAGCCCGTGAATCTGCATTTTATAAATCATCCAGGTGATGTTGATACAGATGACTTTTAGATCTCACTTTTAGAAAATTTTGGTTTCACTTTGGGTAATATTAACTTTTTCACATGCAGATGTTATTTGTTTAAAGAAACCCTTAATATTTCCCTTTGAATAGAGGGGATATTAACACTGAGCATTCAAATTAGGGATGCTAAAGGAGCTCTCTAGAACCTTTCTTGAGGGTATGTTAAGTAGAATTCTGATAAGCAAAAGGAAATTTTCCAAGCCAAAGCTTTGATGTGTGTATGTGTGTATATACTACTTACATATATTTTTTCATGCATCAATGTTCATACCCCTTGTTCATACCCTTTGTGCATTTTTATGTTGGGCAGTTGATCCTTTCCTCATTCAATGTGAACACCTTGAGTACGTTGGAAAATAGGCTTTTGCTGGCTATATGGCTTGCAAATGTTTTCCTAGCTTGTTGTCTTTTGACTATGTTAATGCGCTCCTTGCTATACAGATTTACAGCAAATGTTTCAGTAAGTATTTTCTTGAACCACACCAGAACTTATGCTCAACTCAGAGTGAGTGTTTTAGCCTGTCCCTCCCTCCCTTTGTGGATTGGCCATATCATCTTCTCATAGCTTTTCTTTAACTCCTATTACTGTCCCCTAATATAGATATTATAGAGAGGCCTATTTCACTCTGTGATTATTTTTTAAAAAGTAACCAAACTAGGAGAATCGCCTGAACCTGGGAAGCAGAAATTGCAGTGAGCCAAGATCACGCCACCGCACTCCAGACTGGTGACAGAGCGAGGCTCCGTCTCAAAAAAAAAAGTAACCAAACTTTCTTTGGGGGCACTTTTGCCCAGACGGCATGTCTTACAGTAGTATTTTGGCACTAGTAATAGGCACCTCAACAACAGTGTTTCTTTCCCTCCTTTTCTCTTAGTGTATACATCACTGAATCAGTTGCTTTATTCATGTTTACTCTTAATCTTAGTGCCTCACAGATATTACTGTCTGTACGTTACCATGAGATCTACAGAAGTGTAACAGTGAGGATACTCTTTTCTTCATTCCATACCCTCTGAAACAGTTTAAAGAGCCTAAGACTGACTCATTTGCTTTTTGAAAACTGGAAAACTTCACAGTGAAACTGCCTGAACCAGGCTTTTTTTGGTGCGATGGCTCTTTAATATTTCTCTCAGGGTTATTTATGTATTTGGATTTTATAGCTTTTCTTAAATCAATTTTTGTTTTTGCATTTTCTCAGATGTATTGAATTCTTCTCTTAACTGCCTTAATCACCTCTGTTTCTAAGATTTGTTATATTTTCTGTCCTATTTTTAATATTCTGCATTTGTGTACTCTTATTAGTATTATTATTATTATTTTGACATGGCATATCACTCTGTCACCCAGGATGGAGTGCAGTAGTTCAATCTCGACTCACTGCAACCTCTGCCTCCTGGGTTCAAGTGATTCTGCTGCCTTGGCCTCCTGAGTAGCTGGGATTACAGGTGTATTTTTAGTAGAGACGGAATTTCGCCATGTTGGCCAGGCTAGTCTTGAACACCTGACCTCAAGTGATCCGACTGCTTCACCCTCCCAAAGTGCTGAGATTACAGGCCCAAGCCACCGCACCCGGCCACTTTTATTTATTTGATTAATATTGCCATACAAGCTTGCCTATTTAAATTTGGCAACTTTTTTAAGGGTTTCTTACATGTATTTATCAATTCTGCTGACTCTTTTTTCTATGTTACTTATTTCTTTTTTATCACTAGTAATGTCTTCTGTTTTTCTTTTGTTTTATTCTTTTTCTAATTTCTTGAATTGAATAGTTTGTATCAGTCTGGATCCAATTAGAGGAGGGAGATAAGTCACATAATTTGAACAGGGAAGGTTTAGTATAAAGAATTATTAACCACATTAAGGCACTGAAGTAATTAGGGATTGACTGGTAAGAAGTAAAAAGAACACTAAACACAGGAAGAGCACATACAAGGAACAGCCACTACTCTCTGGGTTGAGATAGAGCACCCAAGCAAGAAGCTTCCACTCTCTGCCCTGCCCCATCCCTGCGACTGACACCTGACCTTGTTGGAGAGAATGCCCTCTTGGCTCACTGGATGGTAAAGAAGTCTCTGTGATACTACATCAGTGGAACTTGCTGGAAATCTGCTCTCTGAAACTTGCCAAAAATCTGCCCTTTAGGATGCTAGGAAAAATTGTTCACAGGAAGATGTCTTACTCTGCTACAAAAGCACCCAAAGGGGATGTTGGGGCATGGAGTGGGAGAATTTCTGGCCCCTGAGTGCTGCTGTCCACTGCAGTGTAAGAGCTTGGCATTGGAGAAACTGCAAGCACTGCAGTTGGCAGGCTGCTAACCTCTAGGTGCTGTGGCTGCCATGCACTGCAACAGTTGAGCCCTCAAGAAGCTATGAGTGCTTCAGGAGCGTGGTGCTGGAGAAAGCCACCCACTCACTCTCTTAGGAACCTGCCTTGTAAGCATACCAGAACCAGGAAGCAAGATCCTTTTCCTATTGCAGTGTCTCTCCAACACTCTTTACTGATAAATCTTCAGTGCCAGCCAGCAAGCAAAAAATATTTGAAAGACCAACCCAGATTCATTTTACAGAGCAATCACAAAGGGTAAATTTGGAGCCGAGAGGCAATGAATAGATAATTGACACATATTTTTTATTAATTCTTTTTTTTTTTTTTTTTTTCAGATGGAGTGTCACTCTCGTTGCCCAGACTGGAATGCAATGGCGCGATCTCAGCTCACCGTGACCTCCCCATCCCGGGTTCAAGCGATTCTGATGCCCCAGCCTCCCGAGTAGCTGGGATTACAGGCATGCACCACCACACCTGGCTAATTTTGTATTTTTAGTAGAGACAGGGTTTCTCCATGTTGGTCAGGCTGGTCTCGACTGCTGACCTCAGGTGATCCGCCTGCCTTGGCCTCTCAAAGTGCTGGGATTACAGATGTGAGCCACTGTACCCGGCCTTATTTTTATTAATTCTTATTGGATAATGAAAGTATTTAAAAGTATGCATTTTATTCTGAGTAAAGTGTAAGTACTTCTCATAAATTTAAAGGTTGTGTTGTCATGCTTACAGGTCACTGGTGCTTTCTAATTAGTCTGCTATTGATGCTGTGACTTTCTGTGACTCAGTAGTGTACATTTTATTTCTAGTTAATAAGTGGACTTTTATTTATTATTTGTGTTTTGTTGCCATACAAATATTTACTTTTATTATATTGTAGTCAAAGAATGTACCTTTATTACTTGTATTATTTGGAATATATTAAGAAACCCTTTTATAAAATGCATCATGAATTTTGAAAGGAATATGCATTGTCCACGTGTAAAAAGCTCAATATATATAATGCTAAATTATATAATGTATATTATATTTGTTAGCTTGTTCTGTAGAAGACTGAGAGACATAGATTGTCTGATTTTTTTTCAATCTATTAGTATAATTTCTCACAAATTTTATTATGTATATTTTTAAACTGTGTTATTTAGCACATAAACACTCACTGATTTAGCTTGAAAAGTTATATTAAATTCTTATCATTGTATGTTTGCCTAGATGTCTGGCATACAGTAGACATTTAACAAACATAAATTTAATTATGGCCTTAAATTTTTTAAAAATAATTTTGAATGCCACTTATTTATTAGCATCAATATCATATCATTTATATTGGTTGGAATGTGCTTTAAAATATGTTAGCCAGAAAAAAGTATATGGAAGAGATGACAGAAGATTGACCAAAAAAAAAATGTTGATAATCACCAGTGCTGGATGGGGATACACGAGGGTTAATAACAATATTCTCTTTTCTTGTTTATGCTTGAACGTTTTCACAATAAAAGATTAAAAATTATGTATATACCATCATTTATTAATTCTCCCCTTGTAGGATAAAAAAGTTAATTCTTCTAATAGTTTCAGGTTATTATTATTTGTGATTACAATAAATTATTTTAATTTTACATCTCTTTAAAAAATACTTTCATAATTTTTACAATATTTGCAGATTATTTCAATAGCTAATTAGACATTAATTCTAAATAATGTTGTAGAGGGTATCTAGAGTTCAGAACTGGCTGAGTTGGCAGCGCGGGAGGAGATGTGCAGTATTCAGCGACTGCTGCAGTGGTTTCCACCCTATGAGTCCATGTGGCAGAGGACTATGGGAGGCTACTAATGGCTCATGAGAAATTGAGGCCTGAGGTCCCATGACCCACAATGAACTGAATCCTGCCAACAACCACCTGAATGAGCTTGGAAATAGATTCATACATAATTGAACCTTAAGGTGATTGCAGCCCCAGCTGACATCTTGATGGCAGACGTACAAGAGATCCAAAGACACAGGACCTGCGAGACTGTGCTTCCATATAAACTGTGAGACAATAAACGATGTTTTAAATCACCAGGAGTGTGTTGTACAGCAATAGATAAATAATATAGTACCCAGTATACTCCCAATAGATTATTTTTCTGTTCAAATTTACCTTAGTTAAATTAACTTAAATTAATTTCTGCAAACTAGAACCTTGACTGATTATAAATAGTCACTATAGTTTGCTTAGTGACATTTCAGCTCCATATTTTTTATATTACTGAGTCAACTGTAATATTCACTTGAGTATTTTCTCAGAAATGGTATGTGTGTGATAGATTCTGTAACTCCCTTCTTCTTGAGTGTTTTCAAATGCAAACTACATTAAGAAATGCACCACCAAGAAATGAAATAAAATACATTTCTTATTGTGCGGTGGGATTGGAATCAGTTCCACCCAAGCCACATGGTTATTACACATTAGAGGAGGGGGGTTAGTGAGGACACAATTACAATACCACACAGTGATTTTAGAAGGCATCTGTGTTTGTCCCAAAATACCCACTTTAATGGATGATGAAGTCATTGAGCATTTCATAAAATTAATATAGGTTATGAATGACCTTGACTTACCACCATTCCTTCTGAATGTTTGACCCCTTCTAGAACAATTATTAGAGCAGAGGTCACAATCTGGTAGACCACAGATGAGTTTTGTTAGGACCACACATTGTTGGTCTGCATAATAATTTTAAAATTTTGAATAAGTTGCCAATATTTTAAAAATCAGGAGATTTTGCATTAAAAAGTACAGATTTCTGGCTTCCCTTGAATCAGACATTCTCTCTGGCAGTGCTGAGCACACGCTCCCTCGTGGCAACAATAAACTGGAGCTGAGTAGCAGCTGCCTACTTCAGACAAGGCATGCATTTTCCAGGTTTACTACAGACCTCTTTGGACCATTTTGCATGCATAGGTACCTTTTGGCCTCTAGACTAGTTAGTCTGCAATCATTGTCTAAGGCCCTGCTTATGAACTTGCCCACCCACTGTGCACATGCACTCAATATGGTAACAATTGAGCTTACCCAGTACTGACCCTGGACTCTATATGGCAAATATGCTGTAAATTGTGGCTAAGAAATAGCTGCTTGTTCAAGAGCTACTTTTCAGAAATTCCTCTGCAGAGTCCATATGCACATAAAACTACAAAAAATGGAAAATTATTCTTTTGTCTTCATTAAGGACTAAAAGATCTAATAAGATGATAGTTTTAATTGGCAGATTTGAATCCTGGACTTGTTAAGTGTGAGTAGAAAAATATCAATAGTAAAATAAAGCAAATGTAATATGCTTCATTACACCTCCACGTGCAGTGTAATATCACCCTTGCTGCCTTCAACAGACAGTAACCCAGGCCTAAGCCAATCAGAAAATAGCATTTCCTAGAAACACAGGTTATAGCACAATAACTTTACTGGGCTGTTAACTTAGATTTTCGAGGTATACGAGATTCTAGAATTAAACTATTCAGTGTACTTATTTTTAGATGAGGAAATGAAGTCCCTAAGAGGTGATGTGAATTGGCCAAGGACATGTAGCTGTCTAGAGGTAGACTGAAACTATAGCTGAGTCTCCACGCTCTGTCTCTTTTATTTAAATTCAGTATGTTGCCTTTAAAAATGAATATCTTTCTTAGAGTTATTTTTCATTCATCATTCTCTTACAACTACTATTATTTATATTATTTTACAACCCAACTCCATTCCTGCCCTATTTACTATATAATATTTCCGGATTGTATGCCTCAAGATATATATTGTTAATTTTGCTCATTTTATGACTATGCCAGTCAGGACTCTTCTAATCACTAGAAGCAGAAAACCAATGAAACTGTCCTTGGCCAACAAGTTTTCGTTTTTTTTTTTCACTCAGACGTCTGTTGGTGCTGACTTCAAGCACTGCTAAATGCAGGGCCAATGATGTCATCAGATTTCTTGATCTGCTCATCTCTGTCCTCTGGGTGTATTGGACTACTTCTGGAGCAGACAACTTTCTCTAGACATCTGGGGAAGATAGGTGCCAGCAGTACCACAGGTCATAATCATAGTTTAGTAGCCACATAGAGAGAAGTTTCCTCACTCAAAATTTGTACATTGAGCTCAGAGAGAGACTCTGATTGGCCCTTCATGTGTCCTGTGTCTGTCCCTTATACCAATTTCTCTGTTCAGAAGAATATGCTACTGTTATAGGTTCAGATTGGATCTTGATTTCACTCATTAGGAGAGAGAATGAGTTACTATGATGAAGGGCCCTCACTAGTATCACATGGAACTGGAGGGTAGGGGTCTGTTCCTTAAAACAAAGGTCTGGAAAATGACAGGGATGCTGCTAAAAGAAGGGATATGGAAAAGAGTATTGGGTGTTTACAAATAATACCTGTCAGAGTCTGCTAAAGCAGTCAAGCAGACAGTGTCGTTGCACTCAGTATGATTGTGTTTAGGAAACAGAATAAGATCCTGCTCAATTTCTATATACTCAGGAGATAGATGTTGTCGGGTTCCAGAGAGTGTATCCAATGATGGCAGCGATAGTTATTTACGTGAGGAAACTAAGAGTGCTCTAAGAGAGATGTAAAGCTAAGTGAGTCAAGGGTGGGGAGGAGATGAGGGTAAGGGAGTTGAAGATCAAGCACGGGGATGCTTTAATGAGGTTTGCACAAAGCCAGCTTTGTTGTTTGTTGGTCTTACTGTGACAGCAGTAATTTACCCTACAAATGGATTCTTAAGTTGTTTCAAAACTCTTGACAAATAACACCCCATATTTATAGATGCCAGACTTAGAGCAATTGCTGGGGCAAAGTGTAAATTGGTTTAAACTTTCTAAAGTTTACAACATGTATGCCCTTGGACTTAGCTATTCCCCTTCTCAGAATTTATCTTATGAAATATTTATACAGAAGATGTTGCCATAAGCTGTTAGTTTTTTTAATTATTATTTTATTTTTATTTTTATTTTAGACGGAGTCTCACTCTGTCACCCAGGCTGGAGTGCAATGGCATGATCTCGGCTCACTGCAAGCTCCGCCTCCATGGTTCACACCATTCTCCTGCCTCAGTCTCCAGAGTAGCTGGGACTACAGGCGCCCACCGTCACGCCTGGCTAATTTTTTTGTGTTTTTCAGTAGAAACGGGGTTTCACCACGTTAGCCAGGATGGTCTCGATCTCCTGACCTCATGATCCACCTGCCTTGGCCTCCCAAATTACTGGGATTACAAGTGTGAGCCACCGTGCCCGGCCGCTGTTAGTTTTTATTGCAAGTAGTTAAAAGGTGAAAACAACCTAAATGTCTCATGGTATCAGATCGAATAAGCAAAGAACTGCAAATACAAAGGAATACATTGCAGGCATTTAAAATGCTGTTGTAAAAGACTAAAGAAATGGAAATTTGTTAATATATTGTTACATGAAAAAACTTCTGAAATGGTATAATATTAACTTTCATTATGCTCAGTTATATATCAGACAATTATATTATCTGACTTAATCCTTACAATTCTATATGGTAGGTATTATCACTTTCCCCCATGACTTGATTTCTCCAAACGTAATTTCCTTATCCATAAGTGGCATATGGTTTTGAAAGTCAGCTGGCAGTCTACGCCTGGAGTCAGAGCTGGCTCTCTTACTTCCTATTTTTGTGACTTTGGACAAATGACCTTCTTCATCACAACCTACATTTAGAAAATATGTTCATGTTGCAAATCGTTACATATATGCACACATAGACACACGATATAAATGAAAATAAAAATTTGCAAACCAATACTTAAATTCTTGCCTTTTTTTTTTTTTTTTTTTTGACAGAGTTGGGTGGCTCTGTTGCTCAGACTGGATTGCAGTGGTATGATCTCGGTTTACTGCAACCTTGACCTCCCAGGCTCAGGTCATTCTCCCAACTCAGCCTCCCGAATAGTTCGGACTAAAGACATGTGCCACCACACCTGGGAAATTTTTGCATTTTTGCAGAGACTGGGTTTTGCCATGTTGCCCAAGCTGGCCTAGAACTCCTGAGCTCAAGCTATCTGCCTGCCTCAGCATTCCAAGGTGCTGAGATTGCAGGCGTGAGCTTCCATGCCCAGCCTATTGGATGCAATCTGATATTTTCTTTTTCATTCCATTTCATTATAATCTACTTGATTCTATTCCATCCTGCTCCATTTTTAAAAAATAATAATTGCAGCCCACAAAACACAACCCATTAATGGTGTAGTGCTGGTTACTCAGCAGATGTTGGATAAATTTCAGCTATTATTCTTACAGTTATTATTATTAGTAGTAGTAGCATTAAGATTGTATGAGGCGGTAGAGTCTGTGCCCTTCAAAAATAGAGAATTGACGGATTGAACTTATTTTGGTTTTACCATAAGCTTCAGAGTGTAGAAGTAATCCATAAGCACAGTGTAGATTGACACAATTAGTATAGATGTAACAGATCTGAGAAAGCAGGTGGGTTTGTTCTGTACTTTGTAATAAATTCAGTTGTTGATGATGGCAGTAAGCTGGAACTTTGGTTTAGAGAGGCAGAGGCAGCCAATATTAAATGAAGTCAGTTGGAAGACTGCATTGGCCAACACACTTCAGAGGTATTAGGACTCTTTCAGTTGCAGGTGATAGAAGCCCAAAACCAGGCTTAATGGAAAAAGAATTATTGGTTTATATGCTGAAAAATCTAGCACATCTACTGGCTTCAGGTATTGGTGGATCCAGGCCCTTAAAAAAGTCCTCAGGAAGCTAATTTTTTTTAAAATTACTGTCTTTTGATTATACTTTACTCCACTGGCTTCACACTCAGTCAGGTGCTGTCTTAATGATTTCCTCTGGCAACTTCAGCTCCAAATCTAGAAGAAGGAGAAAGTGTGCCCTGCTAAGTTCCAATAAGTGTCTTGGGCCTGGTTCTCTTTGACTTGCATTGTACTCCATCCTGGACCCAATTTCTCTAGCGGGGAAGATACATTTTTGTGATTGGCTAGAGTCCCAGAGCCTTACAGACTGAATGAAAAATAGATGGGTTGCCAAAGGAAATGAGAGTGCTGGTACCAGAAGCAGGGAGAAGCAAGATTAGGGAAACCTGGGAGTACAAAAACCAAGAAACGTTTATAGTCGGTAGCAACAGTTCAGGGCTCGACAGAAGATCAGAAGTCCATGTAGGTAAGCAGCAGGTTTCAGAAACCCAGGTAAAGTGAATGGTTATGAGGGGCTAAAATCCAGGTATTAACCACAAACAACTTTGGAGCAGCAATAACAGAAGAATTCAAAACTCCAGTTACCCTTCAGTGCTTTGCTGGCCTGGCATGTGCAGAGACATCTAGTTAGGAGCATCCTCCTTAGACAACAAGGGGAAAAGAGACCTACAGCAAGAGAATTGCACTGAACTAATGAATATTATTGTAATGTCTTTTTAAAAAAGATCCTCGGGCAGCCCTGGGGTGGGTACTAGTGTTTCCACACACACACACACACACACACACACACACTGAGGTCACACAGCTAGAAAGTGTTAGAGTCAGTATTTCAGCACAGCTTTCTCTTACCCAAAGCCCATGCTTACTACATCTGCTGGAAATTTTGTTCTTGTATTTTCCTGAATGATGAATTCTGAGCTACACTTTAAAGTGTCCAGATGTATCTTGCATCTCTGGGCTCCCATAACACTTAATTCATACCATGACAGCAGAATCTTTTAACACAGTACAATAATCAGTTGTTAATATATCTGTCAATGGTCTAAATTTGTTGCTCATGCACCCCAATGGTAAAAAAAAATAAATCTGGGAATAGCCTCCTGGGTATGTATTTTTATGTTTATATACATTTATGACATAAATATACTGTTCCATATTTATAATACTAATGTTAGTATTAGTATTAGGTGGTAAGATCATTGAAGGCAATAACTGTACGATTCATCTTTATCTAGAGTTTTGCATGGTACCTGATATGTAGCCACAATAATACGATTTTCCAGTAAAAGGTTTTGAACATATACTTTGACATATAACAATGATGTAATTGTCCGTTATCGCTAACTGCTTGCTGTACGTTATCCTAGAACATATAATCTTCCTATTAACTCTAAGTGATAGGCACTACTTTTCACATTTTGCAGATGAGAAATATGAATTTACATAATAGTTGACAAAATTTGTATTCTAATCCAGTTATTCAGAACCCCTAAAGATAGTGAAGTTAAATACTAGGCTAAATTTTTTTAACACATGAAGTGACAATGAGTCAGAATATTGATATTGTTCTGGAAATTTAGAATATAGACTCTTAAAACATTTTTCTTTTCAGACAGAGTTTTGCTCTTTCTCCCAGGCTGGACTGCAGCGGCACTGTCACGACTCACTGCAGACTCGTCCTCCCTGGCTCAATGGATCTGCCGGTCTCAGCCTTCCGAGTAGCTGGGACCACGGGTGCACACCAGTACACCGGCTAATTTTTGTATTTTTTTGTAGAGATATGTTTTTGCCATGTTGCCCAGGCTGGTCTCCAACTCCTGGGCTTACCATTCTCCCAACTTGGCCTCCCAAAGTGCTGGGATTACAGGGTTGAGCCACTGCATCCCTTAAACACATAATTTTAGTTGTTCCTTAAGTAATCATGTGTTTGAAACATTTTTGTAGTTTTAGGCTTTACCTTTCTAACTAGATTATAAGGCTCTTAATGTGTGCATAAATTTTTACCGTTTTCTGTTCCACCTTGCATTGCTCAGATGCTTAACCAGTGTCTTTGGGTGAGTTATTTTTGAGAAAGACCAGGGAAAGGTGTATGTGAGAAAGTGGGCAAGTGTGAGTAGAGAGGTGTCAGGTGGGTGGATGTGGGGTGCGTAGCAATGACAGCGGAACGGCTTTCAGCCCACTTTCCACACATCACACACCACAGGCTGCTAAATATCCTAGAAAAGTCTTGTTCATCATTGCTTGATTGAAGAGGAGACCTAACTGAAGAGAAAAAATTCTACAGAATATTAGGCACTAAGATTTCGCAACTTCACTATCCAACAGTAAGAGTGGCATTCAAGTGATCACTCTGAGTTACTGATGGTGTTATTTAAAAGGAGAAAATTTCAAATTTAATTCTCAGTAGAAAGCCAAAGGTTTAAATAAATGGAAAGCTGCCAGTAAGGGAATGGTGTCTGCAGTGCTGGCTAACAGTTACACAAAGCAAAAAGGCTTCTTCTTAATGAAATTCAACTTAAACATGGGGAGACACATTGTCCTATTTTAAATGCTACAAAATAATAGATATGACCTGAGAACCAGAAAAAAATATAAATGACATTGCAGTCCAGAAATGAGAGAGTGTCTTAATTTTCTGACAGCGTTTTTTCCCCCCTGCCACTAAATCACCTGTATCAGGCAAGGGCTTGCACCCACATTGTTGGAAATGAACTCACTTACCTACTGTATTTCAAAGGTGTAATGATGGTATAAATTCATTTAGATATAAAATTGAAGAAATTTCCTTATATATACATGCCTCAGAGCAACACAGAGTGCCCTCTAGTGATCGTTTTCTTCTGTTGTTTTATGAGGAGTCTTGAAAATCATTGTAACAAATTTACTCCGGGTTCCTCTTCTATTTTAGAAATTAGTTTTCTGTGGGGGATGATTGATACTTTGGAAAATAAATGCTACTTTGGCACTGGGTATAGTGGGTGTAAAACAAAGGGTTCTTTATTTTCGTTCCCTGGAGCTCCATTTTCTTCACTTACAAATTCCTTTATAAATTTACTTTGTTGGGCCATGCCTTCAATTTCACCCTAGTCAGTTACCAGGGGTTGGATTGAAGTATAAAGAATACATATATTCAGCATTGCAAATCAGTTGGATCAAGTCAGGGGCAATTTTGTTAAGGAATATTAACCTTCCTTAATACATGTTGTGAAATGTGGGATGGCAAGAACTCTGTTAAAATTTTTCAGTCAAATTTGATCCTTGGCTCAATTTGATTTACCAGGTATACAGGTGTTCATGTCTCAATCCTTTGCTGGGTTGTAAATTCCTTGTGTATAGGTCTTGTGTCTTCTAGAGCCTGGCATTTTGCACTGTACTATGTTTTGAAGTGTTCTTCAAATGCAAAAAAAAATGAAAAATAAAAGAATCAACAGTCTTTAAGTTGCAAGTGCAAAGAAGTTTTTTTTCTGGACCATTTAAGAGAAAGTTATCAATATAATGCCCTGTGTTCCCTGGATATTTTAACATGTGTTTTATAACATTAATATGTTACTCTCACCTAAACCTCAGACTTTATTTCAGTTTTATCAATTGTCCCAATAATGTTCTTTTTTTACCAAAGGATGAATTTCAGGATCATGTGTTGCTTTTATTGTTATTTCTCTCAAGGTTCTTGCACTCTAGAAACATTTTTCAGTTTTTTCCCCCACTTTCATGACCTTGATACTTTCAAAGATACCAGCCAGTTATTTTGAAGAACAATCTTCAGCATGAGTGTGTCTGAAGTCTTCTCATGATTATATTGAGGTGACACATCATTGGCAGGAATATCACAGAAGTGATGCTGTGTTCTCAATACATCCTGTCAGGTGCACCTGATTTTAACATCCCCCATTGCTAATATTTTTCACTTTTATTACTTGATCAGGGTGGTGTCTGCCAGGTTTCTTCACTGTAAAGTTACTCTTTTTCACTGTATAATTTTAGAAGTATTTTGTTGGGAGTCCTTTAAGACTATGTAAATATCCTGCTTTTCATTAAACTTTCAGTTTATTCATTTACTTATATCTCTTAGGGTTCATAGTTTCTATTTTCTTCAATAAACTATAATTTCTTAATATCATTCTTGATTTTAATGTTCGAAGTTCCCCCAGTTTGGCCAATGAGAACCCCTGCAAGTTGATGTCTATGTGCTTTTGACACGTTCTATTACTTTTTCAGCACAAAAATTGATCATTTTGTACTTTCCCTCCTCCAGCCCTGGAATCTGCCATTTTTTCCAAGAAGTTTCTGCTTCCTTTTAGTAGCGAATAATATTTAGAAATCAGATCTCGGTACTAGGTACTCCTGCTGTCGCTCAGAAAACTAAGCTAAGGAATAGATGTATGCATATGTACACACACACACACACACACACACACCTGTGTTTATTTCTATATCTATCTATATTTATTGAAATGCGTAAGTTTATTGTCGATAGCTCCAATTTCTGTTCATCACAGAATTAATTCTAGTTGTCTTTTTTCCTATGTTTTAATTCCCCTTTCTGCAAGTGAGACACTTGGCTCTTATATTCCTCAATATATTCACTTAATCAACTTGCCTAAATGTTGCCAATGAACATTTTTCCTGCCACTCCAACTGGGCATCGACACTCTGTGTCTGGTGGTTTGTATGCCTGTTCACTCTCTTGCTCCAACTCTGAGAGCCTATGCAGGATTTCTCCTATGAATGGATATTCTTTTCACTCAGTTGGCGCTCTGACTTCCCACTGAAGCTGCCACCTCAAGTGGCAGTGTCCTTTCTCTTTTTGAGACAGAGTCTTGCTCTGTCGCCCAGTTTGGAGTGCAGTGGCATGATCTCGGCTCACTGCAACCTCCGCCTGCTAGGGTTAGAGGGATTGTCCTGCCTCAGCCTCCTGAGTAGCTGGGATTACAGGTCGGCGCTGCCACACCCAGCTGATTTTTGTATTTTAGTAGAGTCAGGGTTTTACTGTATTGGTCAGACTGGTCTCGAACTCCTGACCTCAAGTGATTGGCCTGCCTCGACCTTTCGAAGTGCTAGCAAACAGGCGTGAGCCACTGCACCTGGCCCTTTTTCTTCTTATAAGAGTATGTCAGATTGGATTAAGGGCCCACCCTACTTATTAACTAATCATATCTAATAAATTAATGAACAAATGGCATTTAGAAACTAAGATCTGGATGCTAGGCTCTCCTGCGGCTTGGCCATTTTTAAGAAAAATTACCTTTTCCTGATTTGTAGATTCTCAAGTCTTTTAGGGCTCTGTCCTAAGCCCTGCCCTTTTTTTCTCTTTATGACTCTCTTACCCATTGTTATGGTTCATCTAACATTTATGTAACAACTTCCAATGCTGTACCACTTCCAATCTAGACCTTGCTCCTAAGCTTAAGATTTTATATTGCATGCTGCCTAAATCACTCCACTTGGTTGCTTCTCATATTCAAAACCAAATCCTCCCTACTCACTTTTCTGTACCAAAATTGTACCTTCTCCCATCTTTCCTGTCACAGGTAACACAAACCAGATACCTGGCAGTCATACTTGATACTTAATCCTCCTTCAGATATTTTTCCCAAACCATTGTCATGAATTCCCAGATCTTTTGCTCACTTTTTTGTCTTCTTTCCCTCTAGCTGCCACCATCCTAGTCAAAACGACCATTATATCTTATGGGTTTACTGAAGTTGCCTCTGGCTGGTATCCCCAATTCTTAGATTGCCCCTTCCAATCTTTTCTTCATAATATCACGAGAGTGATTTTTAAATGAACAAAACTTTTTATTATAACAATTTTTAGCCATACCCAAAAGTAGAGAAAATAGTATAATGACTCCCATTTAACCATCAGCCAGATTCAACAGGTACCAGCATCTTGGCACACTTGCTTGCTTCTTGCTTGTTATAACTGTCTTCTCTCCCTTTTTTCATTATTCTATCTTTCCTTTTTACCTTTGAGACAGAGTCTTGCTTTGACCTACGCTGGAGTGCACTGGTGCCCTTATAGCTCACTGCTGCCTGGAACTCCTGGGTTCAAGGGATTCTCCCACTTTTGCCTCGCAAGTAGCTGGGACTACAGGCATGCGCCACCATTCCCAGCTAATTTTTAAGTTTTTATTTTTGTAGCTCCATCCTGCCCAGGCTTGTCTTAAACTTTTGGGCTTACATGATCCTACCACCACAGCCTGCCAAAGTGCTGGGATTACAGGCATGAGCCGCTGCACTTGGCCTCTTTTTTTTCTTTTTTCCTCTTTCTCCTGTTCTAATTTTTAGAAAAAATTTGCAGATATAGTTTATAGGAATTCCTGATGTCAAATAATTTCACCTAAAATACTTCAGGAAACATCTCCAAAGAATAAAGAAAAATGATTTTTAAAAATCTGTATTTGAAGGCATTATATAATCACAATACAATTATCACACCAAACCAAATCAAGTTAAAAACAATTCCTCTATCATCTTATCCTCAGTTGATACTCAAATTCCTTTAATTATCTCAAATGTGTTCTTTTAAAATTACTTTGTTACACTTATTTAAAAATATGGATCATGTTCCAGCCAACATGGGGTAGCCCCATTCTTTCCAGGTTCTCCATCCTAGAACCAAAAAACCCTAGAGACAATACAACAAACAGGCACAGGAAGATTCAAAAATGTAGAAAGAATAAGGCAGATGGTCTAGGGACCTTGAGAGTTGAAAGATGACATGATGGTGAGCTTCTTAGGTTTCTTTGTTGCCTTTCACATCGTCTTGAGACGTTGTTGTCTCCAAACTGGAGCTGCCAGTAGGCATGAGACAAAAAGCTCCAAGAAAGCCTATTCCCATTGCAGGAGGATTGGGAAAAGAATAACCTAACAGCAGAAAAGCCTTTTGGCAATATCTGCCCTACTCCAGCCAAACACCAATGGAAAAACTGCCTCCCTTCCTGCGGTTTCAGTGGGACCAGACAGGAAGTAATCTTCCATTCCTTCTTCCCCACCCCCCCTCCCATGGAAGAAGCAGTTGTCTGTGCTGATTCTCGTGCATATGCCTTGTGCACTTTTACTTAAGGAGCATCAAGCTTATTTCAATTCAGTACCTTTTTGTAACCCTGAGCCATAAATTTCCTTTCTTTCTCATTTAAACACACTGACGTACTGTCTAAGTATGTAAGAATTGTGAAAGGAGCGCAGCCATCACAACACCTAAGTCCTTAACCCTTTGCTCATCCAAGTTGTAGTGCACTAATAATGTGATTTTTCACATAATAACGGCAAAAATAAGTAAAAAGTAGCTTAGGAGGTGCAGAGAAACTTATAAAAGTAAGTATAACCACCTATGGCACCAAATATCAAGCAGATAACATAAAAACCATTTTCCTTATAATCCGTGTCTTTTTCTCTGGGTTTTTTCTCTTGCTCTGGTTTAGTGGACTGACTTTAAGCTGACCTGCAGTCCTTGTGCCCTTCCATAATTCCCTTGTGTTAAGTGTGGGCTGGCCTACTTCTAACCAATAGAACATACCAAATGACAATCCATAACCTTTGGTTATGGATTGTCATTTTCATGACTAGGTTGCATGAGACGGTAACTTCTAGTTAGCTAGTAGACTCTCTTGCTGGCTTTTATGAACGATGCTGCTATGTTGTGAGCGACCCTACGGAGAAGTCCATGTGATAAGGGACTCAGGGTAGTTTATGGCTGGCAGCCAACAAGGAACTAAGATTCTCAGTTCAAAACAGAAAAACCAAATCCTGCCAACACCTGTGTGACCTCACTTCCCTGTTAAGCCTTTGGATGATATGCACCTTGCCCATTACCTTGATTATAGCCTGTGAGAAGCCCTGAAGCAGAAACCCCAGCCAAGACACATCTGAACTCCTGAACAAAAGAAACTGTGAGATAATAAATACGTGTTGTTTTAAGCTGTTAAATTTGTGGTAATTTGTCCTGCTGCAATAGAAATAATTTTAAAATTGTTTTAGGGAAGGTCTATGAGTGGCACACTGAATTTTTGTGAGGCTAAAAGGTATTCTCGTGGCCGGATGCAGTGGCTCACACCTGTAATCCCAGCACTTTGCGAGGCCGAGGCAGGTAGATCACTCGAAGTCAGGATTTCGTGACCAGCCTGGCCAACATGGTGAAAACCCATCTCTACTAAAACTACAAAAATTAACTGGGCGTGGTAGTGCGTGCCTGTAGTCCCAGCTACTCAAGAGGCTGAGGCAGGAGGAGCACTTGAACCCCCGAGGTGGAAGTTGCAGTGAGGTGAGATCAAGCCACTGCACTCCAGCCTGGGTGACACAGTGAGACTCCGTCTCAGAAAAAAAAATACATATATATAAATAAATAAATAAAAAGTATTTTCTTCTAGGCTTGGAAGAAATACTTCAGCTTTTGTATAACATTCCATAAACATTTGAAATATGACTGCATTATTATTTAGCTTCTGTTGTGGGTAATGAGTCAAATTATCATTTTGCAGGTAAGTCATCTGTCTTTGTGGGTTTTTCTTGAAGTTTTTCTCTTTATCTTTTATATACTTTAAGAAGAATGCATTGGTATGGAGCAAAACCAATGCATGTTTCTTTGTTCTTATTTTATTATACGCTCCCATTATTTTTATCTTACTTTAGGAAACACTGAGTTAACGTGACCCAGCTTGTTCCAGGAGCAGGCAGGATGCAGGCCAGCTGCAGAGGCCTGAGGAAAGCAGAAGGAAACCAACTTGAGGCCAGATGATTGAATAACAGGCCAGGGTACTTGGCACTGATGCAGTAGTGATAAGGAATTCTTGAAGAATTTAGGGCAGGGGTGTGAGGGTTAATGTCAAGAAGGTTAGTCTGATCTTAGCAAACCAACCAAGGTGAATCGGAGTGACAGAAATTCCAGTGAGAAGTTTATGATACAACTGCAACCCAGTGAACGTGATGACCATGAGAATGGAGTGGAGAGTACAGAATAACAGCATTTAGTTGCAGATTAGAAACAGATGTAAAGGAGAAAAAAGCACCATAGGAAAGGACATAAGAGGTCCCTGGAGTCAGGGGGAGATGTGAGTTTTATCAGTTTTGCCTTTAGCTAGTTGTGCGCACCCTTGGGCATATAGCACTTTTTTGATAATGTTGTTTTCTCAGTTTTCAAATGAGATGCAATTAGATTAGAGGCTGTAAAGTAAAAGCTGCCATGCTTCATTTTTTTTTAAACCAATAAAGCCTTTTATAAGAATTTGAATTGACTGTCGACATTTATACACTGGAATTACATACAAATCTGGATTTCTAGCTTCTCTTGAAAAACTGGAAAATCTGGTAATACCAGGCTCCTGATTTCATATGACAGCAATGTGCTTCACCTTGAGTGGCAGCTAGAGTGCTGTCTAGCCAGGTGACCACAGTTCTCCCTACTGTCCTTCATCTTGTGAGTTTGTTTCAATCATATCAATCGTATTGCCTATCTTGGCCTTGTAGGCATTTGAGTATTTTTAACCCTGGACCAGTTGATTTTCAAGTTTCTTGCATTTTTGAATCTGCAACTCTCAATACATACCCTAAAAAATGTGAGGCAAAAAGGTAATGGTAACAGTCATAGCTTATTAAGAACTTATTTTGTACACTATTGTCCAGGTGCTTTACATATATTATCTCATTTAATCCTCATAACAACCTTTAACATCAATATTATTTTTTTTTATCATCATCTCCACGATACAAGTGAGGAACAAAGGCTTAGAAGGCTAATTTTTCCAAGGTCATACAGCAGGTAAGAGGTAGAGTCAGGATTTGAACCTGACAGTCTAACTCCAGAGTTAATGCTTCTAACTCCTAAGCTTTGCAGTTATAGAAAGGTCAGTGAATTTTGGAGAAAGCTAGTTTTTCTAGGTGTATGGAAGGATGATGGTCAGGGTATTATTGTGGCCACAAAGGGGATGAAGATGATCAAGATAATTGCTACCTTACTTAGGTAGAGGAGTGAGAATCCTCAACTGCTATGATTCTCTATGCCAACAGCTAGACCATGGGAAGAATATACCCAATCTAGTCCTACAGTAATGAAACATTAAGAGATGGGGTGAAAGACCAGGCACAGTGGCTCACATCTGTAATCCCAATACTTTGAGAGGCCGAGGTGGGTGGATCACGAGGTCAGGAGATCGAGACCATCCTGGCCAACGTGGTGAAATCCCATCTCTACTAAAAATACAAAAATTAGCTGGGTGTAATGGCGTGCACCTGTAGTCCCAGATACTCAGGAGGCTGAGGCAGGAGAATCGCTTGAACCCAGGAGGCAGAGGTTGCAGCAAGCCGAGATCGTGCCACTGCACTTCAGCCTGGTGACAGAGCGAGACTCCGTCTCAAGAAAAAAAAAAAAAAAAAGAGAGATGAGCTAAAAAAGGCTTTGAAAAGGACTTAGGAATTAAGGGCGAAACAGAAGTCAGAGTGGCAGCCCAAAGTGGGGAGAGCATGTTGTAGTAAAACCAGACATGTATTAGCTTTTTTCTCCTGCCAGGAAGCTTTGAGTGCAAACTTGAAATCTGGACCCAAGGCCAGGCAGGTGCCATATTCATCAGATCAGGCTTACAATCTATGGTGACCAAGCTGTTTTTACAAGATTACCCATAGTGTCTCTGGGCAGTGGAGCTACAGAGAGGGCTTAATAACTATTTTAAGTTGCTGGTTTATTAAACATGGAAATCTAGCATATATCATATGTTTTAATAAAATATAAAAAAAGTACATAAGTCTTCAGAAACTTATGACATGAAAAAGCTTAAATATGAAACTATAAGTGGCATATTTTCTCTAAAATGCATATGTAAGCATTTTCCTTCTTTGATTATCATAATTTTCACTTCTTTTATTCTTTCATTTTTTATTCCTTTGTGTGTTAGTGAAAAATAATTCTGGGAAATTATGAAAATTATATATTTAATAAAGGACAAAAATAACATATATATATATATGGAAAGGATCATGTTTTATAATAATTGGGCCAATTGAGAAAATATGGATTAGAGAAATAGTTTGCCTGCTATGATATGTTCTTGGAAGAGTCGATAATGAACTAAGTTGAGAACTGTACTTTATTTTTCCATTTAGGAAACATTTATTAAGCATCTGTTTTGTGCTTGGATCTCAATGAGAGGTGGAGGGAAAAAGCAATATGAATAAGATTCAGCATAAGCTTCAAGAAATTTATAACTTCCTCGTGACAGTGACAGCAACTGACCGTTTGGCTATTTTGAGGTAGGTGACTACCTATGCTAACGTGTGGATTGAGCCACTCCCCCAAAATCTCTTTTCCTACTACCTGATGCTATAGACTGTATGTCAGGATGGAAAGAGGCAGAATCTCAGACTGCTATCAGTTTGATACATTCAGCAGTGCTTTTCACACTCCTTCCTTCCAAAGTGTGCAAAACACATGTATGTTATAACATTAAATTTCTGGTTTTCACATCATTCTTAAAATGGAAAAAGGTTGAGCCACCTCTGTATAAACTGGCTGTTTTCTACCTCTGCTAAAACTGCTTTTAGAAGTATATAGAGTGTTTTTAGGGCAATACTCATGGCTTATGTTGATTGTTTTTTACTTCATGAAAACATTAAGACAACTGTAACCAGGGTTGGGAAGGCAGAAATTTGTGAAAAAGTGAAAAAAGATTTTGGATCAGCTCCTTAGACCGAATACTCCTTAGACCAAATACTATCCGTTTTGAGAAGTAGCATAATCTGTTGATGTGTCAAGGGACAACTTGGCTTGATTTCTCTCATTGTCTCCAAAGCCACTCCAAGTAATTTCCTAGAAAATCTGTGAAAAAGCAATGGGTTTGCTAGGCAAATGCAGTTTCACCAAAAGCCCCACAGTACTATCTTCTAAACAGGATGAGTCAGCTGAGCTTTCTTACATAAAAATTCTGAAGCATCTACCAGCTGAAATTCATTTTACAGACGTTTTAAAGCTGCTGCTAAGCCCCACCCCAATCCTTTCCTGGTGCTACCATTAATCATTTTTCAGGGCTAACAAAAATGCCTCTTTTAACAAGCAAACCATCCTGCAGGATTAAATCCATGATGTACAGTGAAGGATGGATTGGTTTAACCAATTTGGCTGGGAAGACTAGGAAATACAGGTGTTCTGATGGTGGAAAAGAAAGAATATGAATCTTTGCATACTGTCTGGAAAAGTAGGCCTGCTTGGGTGTGAACCTCCATGGGAACACTTGGCAGTGGGGTGGGACCAAGACCCCAAGATATGTTTTGGCCAAGATTCCACTTGCACAGGTGATATACAAATACTACACCATTTTTATAAGGGATGTGAGCTCTGTGGACTTTGGCATTCAAGGAGGAGTCTTGGAACCAGTCCCTCAGGATACCAAGGGACGACTGTATAGCTAGCATTTAGAGGTCAGCAGGTCCTTCTCCTAAAACAGGCTATGTAATCATTCATGCAGGCTCCTTTACCAACTTGTATGTTCACTTCGGCAAGTCAGCCAAATTCAATTCAATGTTCACTTTGATAGAGCTTTTTCTTCATCTGCAAAATGAAGGTCCAGTACTTCTTGATCTCCAAGGCTTCTTGAGGCTCTACAAGTATGTATTTCTATGTGGAATGCTTTGCAATTGAGTGAGCTCCGGGGATGCCAATGATGTCTGTAACCAGATGTTTGGATTTGTTATGCTCATAACAAATGATAAAGGCATTTCCTGATAAAAGAAAGGAGAGAAAAGGGAGACCAGCTTGGAGTTCCTAGCTTTGAGCACACATTGGGGTGGGCAAAGTGAGGCTCATTTGGCTTACGGTGTCCAGAGTGGGTGGGGTTCTTTATTTCATCTAGAACCTGCAGTTACATAGGACTGGTAAAATTGTGGGGAACCCATTACAATCTTCAGAGAAAACATGGTTTAAGCCTTAAAGGGTGAAACAGGCTGTAACAGAATGACTTTTTTTGTTTTTTTAGTTTGACAAAAGACTTAACTGTCATTCTTAAAATGAGTTCTTTAAATTGTTTGTATAGGCAAGCCTTTTTAAATGTTGAGAAATAATAAGTTTTATATGTAAAACCCAGAAAGTGTATGTGGTTAAAGCCTTTTATTTACATATATTAAGTATTTCTGTGCCCTAGCTGTGTTAAGCCAAAGATGTGTAACTAATATGGTGTGCATATGGCAAATGGAGTGGAGAAGGAAATAGTTTATAAATTTTTAAATCACTGTAATTAACAGAAGAAAATATACAAGCCATTTTCATATAATCGAATGCACACGAACAGTTTCTACTTGCATCATGGGTGTGGAACTGAAGGCAACGTGGAATAGAAAGAAAGCCAGTTTTAAAGATGTTTATTTTTTCAGCATATGAAGAACATATGAAGAAAAATACATCTGAAAATTAAATAACTACGTCAACAAGTTAATATTCAACTCTTTAAGGACAGAGGGAATTTATTCCATTTTTCAATTATTAGTACTTCTAACAGTACTTGCTGCACAGAAGGCGTTTAGTAAATTTTGAGAGAGGAAGAAAACATTTTTTCTCATTTAAAGTTAAAAGATTTACTTTTACTTGAATCTGAGGAAGAACTAATCATTTTCAAAAAGTTGTAATAATCTGCAAATAAAAACCAGATCACTTTATAGAGTACAGTTGAATTACTCTTTTAATAAATATTTATACTTCACCTCCAGTGTGCTGGAAAATATACCAAGGTTAAGAGAACAAAGAAGAGAAATAAGATTTTCCTGGCCCTTAGGGAATATATGATCAAATAGGGGAGATAAAATATACACAAAAAAATGACAAAGAGATAAAGTGATACAAATATTTGTTATGTTATATAAATGTTCAAGGGCGATGTTACTTTTTTTTTTTTTTTTTTTAAGAGACAGGATCTCACTTTGTTGCCCAAGCTAGAGTGCAGTGATATGATCATAGCTCACTGCAGCCTCCAACTCCTGGGTCAAACGATCCTCCTGAGTTGCTGGGACTACAGCCATGAGCGATTGCACCTGGAGAGATAGATATTAATTTTGGTTGATGGAATTTATTGAATACCTGTTACATGTTAGGCACGTTAAAAATCATTTCTTCTGTCACATGGTAGACATTATTTTACCTGCCTCACAGATGATAAAACTGAGGCTCAGAATGGTATATTTGGGAAGAATTCAGAGTTGGCATTTTGTGCTGAATACATGGTGGCCCATGCTCTTTTAATTACCACATGATGACTTTCAGGATCAGAGGAGGTCTATGCAGGAAGTACCACAGGTTGGGCATTGACAGGCCGTGTTCTGGTAGAGTCCTGTCCCATAAAGATTCCGCTGGGAGTGAGCCCTCGAGGCCATATCAGTCCTCTGTGACTTTCCTTCCCTGACTCCTTGCCGACCCATCCTAAACCAGATCAGTTAGAACCTGCTCTTGGGAATTCTCAATCTGAATTTTATGGAATAGAAGCAGTCAACTCTCAATGTATGGGAGCCATGGGAAATACATGCTGGGAACTCTTGTCTACCGTGTCCTACACACAGGGAAGACGCTGGACTATTGCAGTGAAAATGAAGCTGATATATCTGTAAGAGCAGAGATGAGAATGGAAATGAAAATGAGAGACAGAGTGCAAGAGAGCACTGTTTTCACTTTTCCTAGGACCAACTGTAGCCCTCCCTCCCCCTGCCAAGGGAAATATTCAAGAACCCTTGTAATTTCTTTGACTAACCTTAGCTTGAGTTCTGCTGGGAATAGGCCCCCAAATCTAGCCATAAACTGGCCCCAAAACTGGCCATAAACAAAATCTCTGCAGCACTATGATAAGTTACTGATGGCTATGACACCCATGCTGAAGGTTGTGGGCTTACCAAAATGAGGGCAAGGAACACCTGGCCCACCCAGGGCAGAAAACCGCTTAAAGGCTTTCTTAAACCCCAAATAATAGCATGAGCGATCTGTGCCTTAAGGACATGTTCCTGCTGCAGATAACTGGCCAGAAAGAACCCATCCCTTTATTTCCGCCCATCCCTTTGTTTCCCATAAGGAATACTTTTAGTAAATCTATAATCTATAGAAACAATGCTTATCACTGGCTTGCTGTCAATAAATATGTGGGTAAATCTCTGTTCGGGGCTCTCAGCTCTGAAGGCTGTGAGACCCCTGGTTTCCCACTGCACATCCTATATTTCTGTGTGTGTGTCTTTAATTCCTCTAGCACTGCTGGGTCAGGGTCTCCATGGCTGAGCTGGTCTTGGCAGAGTTCATTTTTTTAATCTCTTGCAACTAAAAAATGAGTAATATGAAGAGGTGGTCTTTGAAAGCAATATAAATAATGTAAGCAAAAATGGTGGGGGAAGAAGGTCAGTGTGGGTTTCCAGGAAGCAGAGCCTGAGGCAAATGTGCATGCACTGGCACTTCATAGGGAGTGCAGTCCTCAGAAGCAAGAGTGAGGGGAGTGGGACAGGAAGAGAGGACATGCAATATGAGGATGTGTTACTTACTTGGTTGCCACTTGATGTTAATTATAAAGGATTTTTCTCACTTCTGAGGGGAGGAATTTATTCACTGACTCCCATCACCTAATGGTCAAAGCCTTGTCTGGTGGGGCATGAATTCTCTGCTCTTCTGAGTTGCACCACATAATTGGTTGGGGTCCACGTGACCAGTAACAACAGAGAAGCACTGAGCAGAAGTGGATGTGTGATGCAGGCATGAAGCAAGGTGCTGTTGAGTTGTGTCTGCATGGAATTGGTCAGAGTTCATGCGGAGTCTGTAATAATTAATCTTACCTATTTGACCTGGTGACATAAGAATTAAATGTTACTGCAAGTAATGTACACATGACACTGCAAAACAGCTAGTTATCATTAGCATTCAGTAGATATTAACTATTGCTGCTTTTGTTACTGCTGCTATTGCTATTGCTGTTGCTGCTACTGCTACTACTACTACTACTACTACTGCTACTACTACTACTATTACCACCACTGTTACTATTATAGGTGTTAGAAAATAGTGATGATACCATAAGGGTATCATCAGGATGGGTTAGAATAGGGGAGAAATCGAGGTGGGGAGACCAGTTAAATCCTGGAGCACACACCTATGAGTGTATTGAATGAATTAATCAGAAGGCTATTGAAATAAATTCAGGTAAGCAGATAAATAAAGCAGGTTGGCATATTTTTTAAAATCCCATGGCTCTCTTGATCTTTTTTTTAAATTAAAAAACATGAATAGGCTTGGCATGATGTCTCATGCCTGTAATCCTAGCACTTTGGGAGGCCAAGGAGGGAGGATCACTTGAACCCAGGAGTTTGGGACCAGCCTGGGGAACAAAGTAAGAATCTGTCTCCACAAAAAATTAAATTAATTAATTAACTGGGTGGTGGTGCCTATAATCCCAGCTACTTGGGAGGCTGAGGCAAGAGGATTACTTAAGCCCAGGAGTTCGAGGTGAGCTGTCATTGTACTACTGTACTGCAGCTTGGGCAACAGAGTAAAATCCTGTCTCTTACAAACAAAACAAAGTGAAACAAACCAAACAAAAACCATGAATACAGAAAAATATTTATATACCAAAAGAAAAGCACTACTAATACAAATAGCAATGGATTATTGGTTTTGATGTCAAGGGGATAATGAGGAGCACTAGGGACTGAGATAACATGGTAAGCACATGCCCTGTGCAAAGGAATAACTATTTCTTTCTTTTTTTTTTTTTTTTTTTGAGATGGAGTCTTGCTCTGTCGCCCAGGCTGGAGCTCAGTGGCGCAATCTTGGCTTACTGCAAGCTCCGCCTCGGGTTCATGCCATTCTCCTGCCTCAGCCTCCCAAGTAGCTGGGACTACAGGCACCCGCCACCACGCCCGGCTAATTTTTTTGTATTTTTAGTAGAGACAGGGTTTCACCATGTTAGCCAGGATGGTCTCGATCTCCTGACCTCGTGATCCGCCCGTCTCGGCCTCCCAAAGTGCTGGGGGATTACAGGCGTGAGCCACCGCGCCCGGCCAGGAATAACTATTTCTTAGTGAGAGTTGACAAATGCCACAGAAGAAACCAGGTCAAGTACTGCCAGATCTTCAGATTTCTGAAGAACAGCTGAAATCCTGAAATTTGTTGAAATCACTCACATTTTAAATATTGACTGAAATTTTTCTAAAATATTACGTGAGTCAAAGACAACATATGTACCAGCCTCTTCTATCCTAAGCTTGTTGATTTGCAATCTCTGTGGATAGTGGGGAGCACCTAGAAGCCAGATCATAAGGCTGGGATGTCCCAGAGTATAGAATCCTATCTTAATGATTTGTATATTCAGTACTGATAGTACCGCACTGGCACAGTTATCAGTAAAAATCCTTCCCTTACAACTGAGGTGGGAGATAGGCATATGAACATACTGTTCATTTCTAAGAAAATAAAATATTTCATTGTTCGGCAAACAAGCTTTTTATGCTTCCCCATTTTCTCATGTTCATATGCCTATCTCCCACACTATGTTATTATTCCTATCTTAGTGATTTGTATATTCAGTACTAACAGAGTGTGACGTATCTGACAGATACATCCGAGGTATTATGAAAGCGCAGCAGTAAATCACCTAGTTAAGAGAGCCGATGTCCACCAGGACTTCTTGGAGAAGGTGACACTGCATTGCTAAGTAGTAACTTTAAAACTCCTAAAAAGGTCAGCATGCATATTTTTCAATATTTGCTTTAACTGTCATTGCAAACACTTAAAACATATATTGAAAGTTGAAGAAACACGAGATAATTCTGTATCCTATTCAGTTTCATGCTATGATAACGATAAATGCATTAAAGGTAGGAGAGCAGGAGGACTTGTATCGTGGTCACAACCCTGCTGACCAAAACATGATCTGGTCCAGACAGGATAAAGTAAAGAAACCAACAGAAACCAGTAGATGGTAATGAAAAATGATCCCTAGTGGCCCTTATAGCTCATTAGCATAAGACCAGCACCATGACAGTTTACAAATGCCATGGCAACAACCTGGAAGTTACTGCCCTTTCCTAGAAAGTTCTAAATAACCCACCTCTCAAATTGCACCAACCTGCCCCTTAATTTGCATATAATTAAAAGTGGACATAAGTGGATGTAAGCACAGTTGCCAGCAGCCCATACATTGCCAACTCTGGGCACACTGCCTATGAGTTAGGTCACAAAGAGCAGAATCATTCAATAAAAGATTACTGTCTAACACCACTGCCTCATCCTGGAATCCTTTCCTGGGTATGCCAAGAACTCTCTTGGGCTAAGCCCCAATTTTGGGGCTCACCTGTCCTGTATCACATTACTATTTCCTTTTAGGAGTGAAAATGGGGAAGCATAAAAGGCTTGTTTGCCGAACAATGAAATATTTTATTTTCTTAGAAAATAACCATGTCAGCTTGGTGCAGTGGCTCACACCTGTAATCCCAGCACTTGAGGAGGCCAAGGCATGCAGATCACTTGAGCCCAGGAGTTCAAGACCAGTCTGGGCAACATGGCAAAACAAAAATTACAAAAATTAGCTGGCTGTCGTGGTGTGCACCTTGCAGTTCCAGCTATTCAGGAGGCTGAGGTGAGAAGATCACCTGGGCCCAGGAAATCGAGACAGCAGTGAGCCATGATTGTGCCACTGCACTGCAGCCTCAATGACAGAGCAAGACCCTGTCTCAAAAAAAAAAAAAAAAAAAAAGAAGAAGAAGAAGAAGAAGAAAATCGCCATGTCATCTGACAGGAGAAATTATCTGGAAGTTACAATAGTCACTGTTCAACCAGCTTTGAGTAGTATTGACATGGTATTTATTCTCTTACTTGCTTCTCAGTCTTGGAAAATGTGGCTGACTTTTATCATCAGATAAGACTATTTATTTTATTTTATTTTATTTTATTTTTATACAGGGTCTCGCTCTGTTGCCCAGACTGGAGGGTAGTGGCACGATCTCAGCTCACTGAAACCTCTGCCTCCAGGCTTAAATGAGTCTCATGTCTCAGCCTCTGGAGTAGCTGGGATTACAGGCGTGTACCACCACACCTGGCTAATTTTTTTTTTTTTTTTTTTTTTAGTAGACACAAGGTTTTGCCATGTTGGCAAGGCTGGTTTCAAACTCCTGGGTCTGGGCCAGGCTAGTCTCGAACTCCTGTAATCCCAGCTACTCCAGAGGCTGAGGCAGGAGGATTACTGGAGCCCAGGAGTTCAGGACTATAGTAAGCTATAATTGTACCACTGTACTATAGCTTAGGCAACAGAGTAAGGCTCTTCTGTTAAAAACGAAACAAAGTGAAACAAGTCAAACAAAAACTATGAATATAGAAAAATATTTATATGCCAAAAGAAAACCACTGCTAATATAAATAGCAACGGATTTTTGGTTTTGATGTCAGGGAGATAATGAGAAGCACTAAGGGACTGAGTGCTTGAACTCCTGGCCCTGGGTGATCTGCCTGCCTTGGCTTCCCAAAGTGCTGGGATTACAGGTGTGAGCCACCATGTGCAGCCTAGTACATGATTTTTAAAAGACACAGATTTTCTCTCTGGGAGCCAATAGAATACTTTTATATGCACATTTCAACAGTAAAATCATTTTTAGAAATATCTTTGAAAATCTTTCAGATGTATGGTTGCATTTGAAAATCTTCAAGATTTGGGGGTACCTAAAATTCTATTTCTCTTTATTTTTTTCTGAAAACAGCCATATTTTGTTCTTGATACAGATATATCAGGTTAAGAAGGAACATAAATAAATGTGTAATCACAAACACCCAATTAGTTTAATTAGCAGTTTATCAATCACTAATGTGAGCAACATGGAGGACCTCAAATGGAAGGATTGCACTGTTTTGAAAGAGCCAGTCACTATAGTACATTATTTTTGAGTCTGGAGGGGTTTTTATTTTGGGCCTTTTTACTTTTAATGAAAGATATAAGAGAGCAATATTTTAGGAGGAAATACCTCTATGGGGAGACACAATCTTCAGAAATGGAAGGCTGACTGCTTAGTGTACCTCAGCCACTCATGTAATTCTGCTTCCAAAGGCTAGTTCCTGGTCCATAAAATGTTATAATTTTGGCTTTGGTCAATTCATAATTTATACGCAGCCAGATGGGACACGGCATAAAATTTATTTTTGAACCATTTAAAAGGGGGTGAAAATATTTTAAAGCAGCTTAATGTTATACATGAGTCTGCAGATGAGATGTTTAAGACGGTAAAAAAGGAACAAGCTGTTCTCAAACACTAGAAGTATGGACTTGAATAAACAGATGAGCTATGTGCAAATGATTTAAACCTATTCTAAACCCTGTTCTATTTGTTATGAATCTGAAAAGTTATTCAGTAGCATTCTACTTTTACCACCTTAAACATATTTACTTGAAAATACTTTGCTCAAAATGTCACTAGTAAATAAAATTAATCTTCTTAGATCACTCTGTAATTCCTATTGTTCTTTCCAGAAGAAAATCTTCATCAGCATTTTTCAAAATATTATCGGTAAATTGTTTTGAGTAGCTTTCTTTATCTTTTCATTAGATTTCTACCTCTTTCTAAATGTATAGTGCTGAGAATTAAAAAAAAAAAAAAAAAAAAAAAAAAAAACCTTGGATTTGGCCCAGCAGCACCTGACAAACTGACAGGTGGAATAGAGAGTGTGGAGCTGGGGTTAGACCTGACGCTTGGCCTGTGAACAGACTTAGCCACATGAGCTGATGGTATCGATCCGACAAGCAGGTCAGGGTAGACAAAACAGTATGGTAAAAGAAAATGGAAGCACTGGGGCTTAAAGAGGGCATCCTGGGAGATTTGTGGGGCAGAGTCAAGAGGAAATCAAGTGATGTTTGAAGGTCAAAAGCCCAGAGAGTTGCCTTTAGGAAAGTTAGCCAATAGACCCAGGACTCAGATACTTAGCAGAGGGTTGGAAAGAACATGATGAGATCCAGTGCTAAATAGCATGAGTAAGAAGGCAGATAACTAAGACAAAAAGCTAAAGAACTAAAATGAAAGGCAATTAGCATAGAGTCCACGACCTAAGCTGAGGTTTGGGGTATGGTCGATCCCATCTCCCGGGTAGTGAACATAGTACCCATTACTTGGTTTTTCAAACCTTGACCCCCTCCTGCTGTCCTCCCTCTAGTAGTCCCATAGTGAATGTCAGGACTTTTACTAAGATGACTGCAATGCAGATGATCTCTTCCTTCTTTGGCACTATTGCAGCCAGTTTTGATACCATGAGGGAAACGATGTTAAGGAAAAGTCTGACAGAAGACGATGGGCAGAACTGGAAATTTGCAGAGAAATGAAGACAAAACTCTTAAGGATATAGTAAACCTTGGCTTGTGTGATGCCTAAGAACAGCATTACCTCTGGACTTTTTAGTTGCCTGGAACAATGTACCTCCTTTTTGTTGCAGCCATTTGGTTTGGAAAACAATGGATACATTAGCTGTTGGTCAGGGATGATGTATAAACTGTTGTTAAAAGATGATTCACAGTGGGCACCCAAGTCTCAGGATTAAGACCAAAGCCTTGTTGTGATTTGTGAGACTTGATGTCAGAGATAATCTCCTGAATCCCAAAGTACCGGGCAAGAACTATTTAAATTTCTTTTGCTGAAGATTAGAATTTGCGCTATAATTTTCAGCAAAATTTGAATCTGCAGATGGACAACAAATTGAATGAGAGGAAGACGAGCTAAGAGACAAGCTGGGCCTGAATTCATTTATAACAGTCTGAAATTTGATTTATTCTTAGAATTGGGAACAAAGGCTTTGAGTGGGACCCAAATTCTAATTTTATAATGTATGAGAAATGAAAACATAAATACACATAAACAAATGGTTAAAAATATTTTTCCACTTTGAAAAAAGAAAACGTATTTTTATGAACCTGAATGGATAATTCATTCCTTCTGCTCTTTCATCGTTTTAAAGAATAATTTTAACTTTTATTTTAGATTCACGGGGTACATGTGCAGGTTTGTTACATGGGTATATTGTACAATACTGAGGTTTGGGTATGATTGATCTCATCTCCCAGGTAATGAGTTTAGTACCCATTACTTGGTTTTTCAATCGTTGATCCCCTCTTTCTGTCCTCCCTCTAGTAGTCACTAGTGTCTATTGTTGCCATCTTTATGTCCAGGAATACCCAATGTTTAGCTCCCACTTATAAGTGAGAATATCTGCTTTTGGTTTTCTGTTCCTGCGTTAATTTGCCTAGGATAATGGCCTCTAGCTGCATCCATGTTGCTGCAAAAGACATGATTTTATTTTCTTTTGTGGCTACACAGTATCCCATGGTGCATATGTGCCAAATTTTCTTTATCCAATCCATTGTTGATGGATACCTAGATTGATTCCATGCCTTTGCCATTTTCTTTTTAATTTTATTTTATTATTTTCTGAGACAGAGTCTGGCTCCATCATCCAGGCTAGATTGCAATGGCACAATCGCAGCTTACCGTGACCTCTGTCTCCCGGGTTCAAGGGATTCTCCTGCCTCAGCCTCCCGAGTAGCTGGGATTACAGGCATGGGCCACCACACCCAGTTAATTTTGTATTTTTAGTAGAGATGGTGTTTCTCCATGTTGGTCAAGCTGGTCTCCAACTCCCGACCTCAGGTGATCTGCCTGCCTTGGCCTCCCAAAGTGCTGGGATTACAGGTGTGAGCCAACGCGCACAGCCACCTTTGCTATTGCTAATAGTGCTGTGATGAACATATGATGCATATGTCTTTTGGTAGACAGTTTATTTTCTTTTGGATATATACCCAGTAATGGGATTGTTGGGTCAAATGGTAGTTCTGTTTTAAGGTTTTTGAGAAATCTCCAAACTGCTTTCCATAATGGCTAAAGTAATTTACACTCCCACCAACAGTGTATAAGTGTTCCCTTTACTTTGCAGCCTTGCCAGCATCTGTTGTCTTTGACTTTTTAGTAATATCCATTTTGACTTGTGTGAGAGGGTATCTCATTGTGGTTTTGAATCGCATTTCTCTGATGATTAGTGATGTGGATATGTTTGTTGATTGCTTGTCTTATTTTAAGAAGTGTCTGTTCATGTCTTTTGCCCACTGTGTCAGTCAGGGTTCTCCAGAGGGACAGAGCTAATAGGACATGTTTGTGTGTGTGTGTGTGTGTGTGTGTGTGTGTGTATCCTATAGGAGTTTATTACAAGATGAAATCCCATGATAGGCCATCTGCAAGCTGGGGAAGAGAGAAGCTGGTAGTGGCTCAGTCTGAATCCGAAAGCCTCAAAATGAGGGAAGCCAACAGTGCCATTCCTGTCAAGTCACGGTGCAAGTCCCAGAGTCCAAAGACTGAAGAACCTGGAGTGTGATGTTTAAGGGCAGGAGGAGCAGAAGGAAGCATCCAGCACAGGATAAAGAAGCAAGCAAGGTCACCCCACATTCTTCCACCTGCTTTATTCTAACTGCACTGGCAGCCAATTAGATGGTGCTCAACTTCATTAAGGATGGGTCTTCTGTTCCCAGTCCGCTGACTCAAATCTCAGCCACTTCTAGCAATGCACTCACAGACACATCCAGAAACAATACTTTACCAGCCATCTAGGCATCTTTCAATCCAATCAAATTGACACCTACTAGTAACCATGACACACACTTTTTAATGGTGTTATTTCTTTTTTGCTTGTTCAATTGCTTAAATTCTTCATAGATTCTGGATATTAGACTTTTATCAGATGCATAGTTTTGAATATTTTCTCCCATTCTGTAAGTTGTTTGTTCACTGTGTTGATAGTTTCTTTTGCTGTGCAGAAGTTCTTTCATTTAATTAGGTCCCATTTGTCAATTTTTGTTTTTGTGCTAATTGCTTTTGAGGACTTAGTCATAAATTCTTTACCAAGGCCAATGTCCAGAATGATGTTTCCTAGGTTTTTTTCTAGGATTCTTATAGTTTGAGGTCTTACATTTAAATCTTTAATCCATCTTGGTTTAATTTTTGTATATGGTAAAAGGCAGGAGTCCAGTTTCATTCTTCTGCATATGGCTAGCCAGCTATCCCAGCGCTATTTATTGAGTAGGGAGTCCTTTCCCCATGACTTGTTTTTGTTGACTTTGTCAAAGATTAAATGGCTGTAGGTGTGTGGCTTTATTTCTGGGTTCTCTATTCTGTTCCATTGATTTATGTGTCTGTTTCTGTACCAGTATGCTACTGTTTAAGTTATTGTAGTTTTACAGTATACTTTGAAGTTGGGTAATGAGATACCTCCAGCTTTTTTTGTTTTTGTTTAGGATTGCTTTGGCTATTCAGGCTTTTTTGGTTCCACATGAATTTTAGAATAGTTTCTTTTATCTGATTCTGTGAAAAATGATGTTGGTAGTTTGATGGGAACAGCTTTGAACCTGTATATTTCTTTGGGCAGTATGGCCATTTTAATGATATTGATTATTTTAATCCATGAACATGGAATGTCTTCCCATTTGTTTGTGTTATGTATGGTCCTTCTAAGCAGTATTGTGGTTCTTTTTGTAGAGATTTTTCACCTCCTTAGTTAGCTGTATTCTTGGGTTTTTTTTTTTTCATGTGGCTATTGTAAATGGGGTTGTGTTCTTGATTTGGCTCTCAGCCTGAATATTATTGTGTTTTATAGAAATGTTACTGATTTTTGTACATTGATTTTGTATCCTGAGACTATACTGATGTAGTTTATTCCAGGATCCTTTTGGCAGAATCTTTCAGGTTCTCTAGTTATAGAATCATGTCATCCATGAAGAGAGGTAGTTTGAATTTTTCTTTTCCTATTTGGTTGCCTTTTATTTCTTTCTCTTGCCTGATTGGCTAGCACTTCTGGAACTATTTCGAATAGGAGTGGTGAGACTGGGTGTTCTTGTCTTAGTCTAGTTCTCAAGGGGAATGGTTCCAGCTTTTGCCCATTTAGTATGATATTGGCTGTGGGTTTGTCATATATGACTCTTATTATTTTGAGGTATTGTCCATTGATGCCTAGATTGTTGAGGGTTTTTATCATGAGGAGGTCTTGGATTTTATTAAAAGCTTTTTTCATATCTATTGAAATGATCATGTGGTTTTTGTCTTCAATTCTCTTTATGTGGTGAATTATATTTATTGATTTGTGTATGTTCAACTAATCTTGCATCCCAGGAATGATGCCTACTTGATCATGGTGAATTAACTTTTTGATGTGCTGCTAGATTTGGTTTGCTAGTATTTTGTTGAGGATTTTTCTGTCTATGTTAATCAGGGATTGGCCTCTCATTTTCTTTCTTTGTTGTGTCTTTGCCAGGTTTTGGTATCTGCGTGATGCTGACTTCATAAAATGAGTTATGAAGGAGTTCTTCCTCCTTAATTTTTTGAAAAAGTTTCAGTAGAATTGGTACCATCTCTTCTTTGTACATCTTGTAGAATTCAGCTGTGTATCCATCTGGTCTGAGGCTTTTTTTGGTTAGCAGAATTTTTATTATTGATTGAATTTCAGAACTCAATATTATTCTGAATAGGGTTTCAATTACCTTCTGATTAAATCTTGGGAGGTTGTTTGTTTCCAGAATTTTTTTCATTTTTCTCTAGATTTTCTGGTTTCTGTGCATAGAGGTGTTCGTAATAGACTCTGAAGAGATTGGCTATAATGTCATCTATGTAGTTTCTGATTATGCTTCTTTGGATCTCTCTTTTTCTTTTTCTTTTAATTAATTTATTATTATTATTATACTTTAAGTTCTAGGGTACATGTGCATAACGTGCAGGTTTCTTACATATGTATACTTGTGCCATGTTGGTGTGCTGCACCCATCAACTCGTCAGCACCCATCAACTCGTCATTTACATCAGGTATAACTCCCAATGCAATTCCTCCCCCCTCCCCCTCCCCATGATAGGCCCCGGTGTATGATGTTCCCTTTCCTGAGTCCAAGTGATCTCATTGTTCAGTTCCCACCTATGAGTGAGAACATGCGGTGTTTGGTTTTCTGTTCTTGTGATAGTTTGCTAAGAATGATGGTTTCCAGCTGCATCCATGTCCCTACAAAGGACACAAACTCATCCTTTTTTATGGCTGCATAGTATTGCATGGTGTATATGTGCCATATTTTCTTAATCCAGTCTGTCACTGATGGACATTTGGGTTGATTCCAAGTCTTTGCTATTGTGAATAGTGCCGCAATAAACATACGTGTGCATGTGTCTTTATAGCAGCATGATTTATAATCCTTTGGGTATATACCCAGTAATGGGATGGCTGGGTCATATGGTACATCTAGTTCTAGATCCTTGAGGAATCGCCATACTGTTTTCCATAATGGTTGAACTAGTTTACAATCCCACCAACAGTGTAAAAGTGTTCCTATTTCTCCACATCCTCTCCAGCACCTGTTGTTTCCTGACTTTTTAATGATTGCCATTCTAACTGGTGTGAGATGGTATCTCATTGTGGTTTTGATTTGCATTTCTCTGATGGCCAGTGATGATGAGCATTTTTTCATGTGTCTGTTGGCTGTATGAATGAATAGCTAATGATACTACTTTTTTCTCAAATTTGAACTGTTGGCTTAAGAGAAGCCTAAGAAATATAATGGAGAAAGTAAAATTTAGAAATCACTTATAATTGTACACATACACATAAAATAATTTCTACCAATTCATACAATCTCAGAAATGTTATAATTTCAGAAGAGGAGATGGCAGATGCTATCAGTGGGGTCAGTGTAAACTTGATGTTAGCATCATGAAAACACATTGTTTCATGTCAACACAAAAAATATAACTCCAAATGTGTTTATAATTAAAAGCAACAACTGAACATTCATACCAAGGGTGCCATCTTCTACTTTTAAAATTGTACTTAGAAGCAAGAATAGCATATTTTGTTTGTGGCTATTTAGCACTCAGCAGCAAGTACATAAGCTTGAGGAAAGGTTGTAAATAAGCCTACAGTTTTTATTTATCAACCACCGTATAACCAAGACAAAGCATCTTTGGAGGTACAAAAGTCAAATGTGTATTGCTAACTTTTTACACTCGTTATTTAAATATTATCTTATAAAAATGTGAATATGTAACATTGTAGCAAAGAAAAACATATCCTGAAACACTAGCACTATTATGTTTTGGTGTTCATGTCTGAATGTTTAATACACGCTAAAGGTTTGGATTTCTCATTAGAATTCTCATTGGCTAACTGGGTTGCTTAGTTAGATTCAGATACAATCAGATTCAGAGCTCTCAGTCACCTTAAGCCCATCAGCATATCAGCCCAGACAGGTACAGATGAATTTAGATCAATGAGATTATGTTCTGGGATTCCAGTTTTAGTAAGCAGATTTTCTCTTTTCTACTGAAAACATGTAGCCTGGACACCTTCTTGAGACTTCAAGGAGAATGCCTGTTGGGAATGGAGTCATTGCTAAGGAAATATTGCTGGGGAACAAGAGGAAACGACTATGGTCCAGTCACATTGTATGAATCATTGGATCAATCTTCTGAAACTGTACCTTCTTTTGGACTTTTCAGTTACATGTATCAATAAGTTCTCTGTATGGTTCAATTCAGATTGAGTTAGTGTTTTAGGTACTTGCAAACAGTTATGCTGACCAATATACTGAGCTACTGGCAGTTCAATTTTTATAGGACTCTAAGCTCCATGAAGGAGATGGTAGGGATCTGTTCTTGTATGTAGTCTCAGCTTTTTCATGAAACCACTACTTCTATAATGTGAAATGTCATATGGATGGGCCACTGGGCTTGGTGATAGAGGCAATAGAGTTCAGTCTTGGTTCTGACATGTTTTTGATTAAGTTAATTCTGTAATTTATTTAATCTCAGTTTCTCTATCAAATTAAGAAACAGACCTTTGTTTACATATCTATCTATGTATCTATGTATCTATCTATCTACCAAAGAGAGCTGTTTTTCAGAAGAAATCTTACGTAGAACTCAACAAATAAAACATGTACAATTGTGAGTTATAAGAAAGGCAATTGTTTTTCTCATTCCTGTATCCTTAGCATAACCATAAACCTGGTGAAATGTATATACTCAGCAAGTAGTTGCAGAATGAATGAATAAAAGCAAAGCTCTTGTGTTGGGGAGAGATGACATGGAAGCTGGGTCCCCACTTGCTTGGCCTTCCCCTCATCCCCTTACCCACCCTTGAAGTGCCACTAAGAAACTTGAGGGCTTGGTAGATCGCAAGCTGAAAGTCAATGACCAAGTCATCTCTAAGGCCCTTCCAGTTCTAACATCGTGTAGTCCAATTTAGTGATTCCCAGCTGTGACAGTGGAAGAGTGCAGGTTGGTTATGTCATCAGAATTAATTATATTATGAGACTTTTCAAATGATTGTTCCCACTCTGCTGAGACTCTTTTTCTGTCACCTCAATCAATTAACTATTTCTATTAATTAACTATGTACTAGTTTCATTAATGACAATTTGATGGATCATTTTTAAAAGAGCCTCCCATGCCCAGGCACTGTGCACCAGCCAGTGGTCGACCGTTAAACAAACAAGACAGAGTGACAGACATGATCCTGATATGGCTCAGACGAGTGGAGGAACACCAGGTTCTTCCTCTCCAGTCGAATTAGAAAAGCCAACACGGACACACGTGGAGTAGTTTTCAGGAGCAGGGAGTTTAATAGGCAAGAAAGAAAGGAGCAGCTCCCCTGTACAGAGACAGAGGGAGGGGGACTCCAAAGTCAAGAGACAAAACCTGGCATTCAGGTAATATCAACCAGCTATATTCCATGGCTGGAGGAGGCTGTGTCTGATTTGCATAGGGCTCAGGGGATTGGTTTGACCAGCCATGTCATTCACGTAGCCCGTGAAAAAACTGGCCCTCCCACCCTAGCCTTTTAATATGCAAATTCAGACCGCCATGGTGTTCTACACAGGCGGGGATATGTGGGGGCGGCCATGCTTCCAGGCACATGTAGGGCAAAGGCAAGAAGGGCACGGGAATCGCCATGTTGTGTGGACCCAGTTTCTAAAGGCCTGCATTTGCATATCAGAGTTTGCCGGCCTGGTTCTAAGAGCTGGGGATTTACAAGAAACTTTTCTGGAGATGCTTTAAAAATGAAAACTTCCCAAGGACCCCTTTTCCTCTCTATCTGCCTAAAATAATTTCTTAGTGACTCCTACAACAATCCCATTCTCTGGGAGCTTCCTTGGTTGAATATTATATCTGGGAGCTGTCAAAATCTTGATGCTTTAGGTCCCACCCCCAGATAATCTTATTTCAAAATTAAAAGTATAAAATTACAACAAGTACTGTTGTTCGTTGAATGATAGCTAACTGAAGAAATTATTACTTGTAAAAAGGCTTACGTGGAACATGTTGAGTTCTCTACATCTGAGGCAGTCAAGAGAGATTGGGCAACTACTCTATAGCTATATCTGTCTCTCTCTTATATATATATATATATAGAGAGAGAGAGAGAGAGAGAGATCGAGAGAGAGAGAGAGAGGGAGAGAGAGGAATCTGTAGAGGACTACGTGCTCGCAAACGAGATGTTCATGATAAGTCCTGCTCTTGCAAACGAAGCAGGGCGTTCCTTCCCTGTAAACAGGGAGGACAAAGGAGCCAGCTGCGAACAGCAGACCCTGGCGGCTTGTTTATGTGTAAACATCTTGAAAATCCAGAAAGTCAGGGAAAGATCAGAAAAACAAGAATGTGTCTTGTGACTTGGCAACATTCCACAAACGACTGTATAAAATAAAGCAGAGCGTGCCATTCGAGGCAGCCGCCATGTTTGTCTTGTCTTGTGTTGTCTTGTGTGTTCATTCCTTTGTTTAGGAAACATGCCAACCCCAACATCTGGCACAGCAAGCAGGGTCTGTGGCTCCACGAGAGCAAAGAACTGGAGGGGGAACACCCCAGGCAGGTAAATAAAGAAAGGGGGACCCATGGGAAAAATATGGGGAATTCCACCTCTCTGGCCTCTGAATATTTGCAGTTACTCCAGGGACTGTTGATGTCTATAGGAGTAGAAGTTGGTTAAGGAACATAAGACTTTGAAGTGATTGTTTGCCCATGTTGAACAACATTGTTACTGGTTTCAATATCAAACCAAAGTGCAGTTAAATCGAAAGGAATGGTTACAAGTGGTTAAAGTCCTGCGTCGAGCTCATCAGCGAGGGCAAATGATGCCTCTGACTTTGTGGACTTTCTGTAGTTCCATTACACAGGCATTAGAGTTACTTGAAACAGACTCAGAGCGTGGCGATACTGCCACAGGAGGTGAGGCATCTGAAGCTTTAGAGAGGAATGATCCTAGAGAGGAACATATTTATGCCCCGGTTGTTGAGGGCAAGGAATTGGAAAAAGAGCTAATGCCTCCTTCATCTGAAGGAGATTCTGATTTGCAGCGCATTTTAGAGACATTACAACAGTTGTTAAAATTGCAAGGTACCGCTGCTCCTGTTTCTCCTATCTCTCCGCCATGAGCCTTCCCTGTTACCTTCCCTTCTGCTCCATTGGAAAAGGATTTCCCTTTGCCTCCATCTCCAACCTCTTTGCCTATATCAGGTCAGGTTTTCTCTGTGCCTCTTCCTCCTGTAGGAGAAAAGAAGGAATCGAAGGAAAAGGATGATTTCGAGGAATTAGATTTATTCCCAATAATATGGGCTGCTTTCAGCCCCAATGCTCAGTTCCCAAATGGTGGCCAGAATGTGACTTTTACAGCCCTACAATTTAAATTTTTGAAAGAAATGAAAGCTGCAATTTCTAATTATGGACCTCAGTCACCATTTGTTATTGGCCTTCTTGATTCCTTCTCTTTAGAACATATGATGATTCCTATTGACTGGGAAACGTTGGGACAGGCTGTCCTTGATCGTTCGCAATGGCTTCAATTAAAAAGTTGGTGGTGGGAGGAAGCAAGAGTATAAGCTAAAAAAAATGCTAACCGAAATCCTCCAGGACCTACTGAAGAGCAGCTTACGGGTTCAGGACAATATACTACTCTTAATGCTCAGGCAGGCCTAGATGATATTGCTCTCACTCAGATTAAAGCCTTGTTTATAAAAGCATGGACTAAGGTTGAAATAGTGGGTAAAACTTCTTTATCTTTTGTAAAGATCCTACAAGGAGCCACTGAGCCATATCCAGATTTTGTAGCCCGTCTTCAAGATGCTGTATTAAAGACTGTAGGTTCAGGCCCTGCTGCTAAAATTCTTTTGGATACTCTGGCTTTTGAGAGTGCTAATCCCGAGTGCCAAAAATTGCTGCGTCCTCTAAAAGCTAGTGGAGCTGATTTAGCTGAATACATTCGGGCTTGTGCAGGTGTTGGAGGAGCTATTTACAATGCTCAATTGTTTGCTGGGGCACTTTCTAAGGCTTTAAAAGGCAATTCTAAACAAGGTATATGCTATCAATGTGGGAAACCCGGTTATTTTAAAAAGGAATGCCAAAAAAATTAGGCTCTTCTGCTCTAAAAGAAAAAAGGTTACCATCTGGTATGTGTAAACGATGTGGCAAGGGTCGACATTGGACCAATGAATGCCGTTCAAAAACTGATAAAAGTGGGAATGTATTGTCACTGCTCTCGGGAAATGGGAGCTGGGGCCCACAGGCTTGGGGCCCCAACAACTACAATGCAGGCCTACCCCAGTACTCAGTGAGCAGTGGCTTACAACATCAAGGAATGACCTCGAGTCCTCCTTAAAGACATCTTACCCTACCCCAGTTTCTCAGCTTTATGCTGCCACTAAGCAGAATGCCGCTGCTGACCTAGCTATTGTCCAACCTTATACTTTATCTCCTAATGGAGGAATATATAAGTTGGCTACCAGAGTGTGTGGTCCTTTGCCAAAGGGACATGTAGGACTTTTACTAGGTTGAAGCAGCAGCGCTATGTGGGGGTTAATGGTGGTCCCAGGAATTATTGATCCTGATGAAATCCTTATTATGGTACAAGTCTCACACTTTATGCGCCTAGAGGCAGGGGAACATGTTGCACAATTGCTTTTATTGCCTTTTTTTTCCTTTCTTATCTAGAGATGTGTCTCGTCAAGGAGGTTTCGGTAGTACTGGGAAAACTGTTTTCTGGGAAACTTTAGTTTCTGATCAAAAACCTTTATGTTCATTGCAAATTAATGGGATACTTTTTGAGGGATTAGTTGACACAGTAGCGGATGTATCTATTATGTTTGACTCAATGGCCTGATCATTGGAAAAAGAAACAAGCATCAGTTACTCTATCCGGCCTAGGTACTGCTTCTATAGTCTATCAAAGTGTCAAGCCCCTGAGCTGTGTAGGACCTGAAGCACAAAAAGGAAAAGTGTTCTTTTATATTGTTCCCATTAATGTTAACCTTTGGGGCCATAATCTTTTACAACAATTTGGTGCCTTTTTAAACATTCCTCATATTTCTTCAGCTGCCAAAAATATGATGTTCAAAATGGGCTACAAGCCTTTAAACTCTTAGCCACTGTCCACAAGCCTCAGGCTTTACAATTAAAGTGGAAAACTACAACTCCTGTTTGGGTGGAACAGTGGCCATTATCTAAAGAAAAATTTAAGGTTTTAAAGAATTTAGTTAAGGAACAATTGGCCAAGGGGCATATTGAACCAAGTACTTCTGCATGAAATTCCCCTGTGTTTGTCTCATCAAGAAAAAAAAAAAAAAAAAAAAAGGAAAATGGCACTTATTAACTGATCTTAGAACTGTAAATACTTGTATTCAACCTATGGGAACTTTATCCCCTGTAGCAAAAGAAAAATTGTCATTTGTAGAAAATAAAATTAATGAAGCTCACCTTGATTATATTGCACCCAATCTTCCACTTTCGTTGTGTCTTTGTCATACTCCCCATTCGCCAACGGCCATTTCATACCAAGATAATAATATTCTGGAGTGGCTGTTTTTGGCTAATAAAGCCATTAAAAAAATTCACCCATATATTGATAAATTGGCTAAATTAATTATTAAAGGATGACATCGAGCTCATCAGTTGCTTGGTGCTGACCCTATAAAAATTATTACCCGATTATCTAATCAATACATTGAATCTCTGTTGGAAATTCATAAGGGTTGACAAGTGGCTTGCGCTGAGTATACTGGTTCTTTTTCTCAAAATAAATTATTTGCTTTTCTGCAACAATATTCTTTACTGCCATATAATCCTATCTCTTACACTCCAGTTAAAGGTCCCACCTTTTTTACTGATGCTTCAAGCAATGGAAAGGCTGGACACTGGACTTCAGACAATTCAAAAATTTCTTACTATCCATTTGAATCAGTACAACAAGGAGAACTTTTTGCCATTCTTATGGTTCTACAAGACTGGCCTATATGTAACTAAATATATTTCTCAGAGTTCTTTACCATTATTTCCTCAAACTCCTTTACAAAAATTATTTTCTTTATTATTTGTAACTCTTACTTCCCACACTGCCCCCCTTTTTTATCACTCATATTCGTTCTCATTCAGCTTTGCCAGGACCTTTATCTTTTGGCAATAGTCAGATTGATTCTTTACTTATTGGCAGTGTCCAACGGGCTCAGGATGAGCACCAACTACATCATACTAATAGTTTAGGATTACAAAGGCGATTTTCTATAACACGCTGACAAGCCTGAGCTATTGTCAGAGCCTGCCCACCTTGTGCTCCTATTATTGCACCTTTTTAAAGTCCAGGTATTAATCCTTAAGGCATTCAACAAAATCACATTTGGCAAATGGATGTAACTATGTTCTTTCCTTTGGTCGTTTAAAATATGTTCATCATACTATTGATATGTGGTTACATTTCTAGTGGGCTACACCATTACCCTCCGAAAAGGCTGACTCTGTTATTACTCATTTACTTACTTGCTTTGCAGTTATGGGAATCTCTGCTGAATTAAAAACTGATAATGCCCCTGCTTATTGCTCTCGCAAATTGGCTGCCTACCTCTCTTTATACCACATTCATCATTCCACTGGTATTCCATTTAACAGTCAAGGTCAAGCAATTATTGAAAGAGCCAATGCTACCTTAAAATGACAACTTTTAAAACTAAAAGGGGGAGACGGTCGAGATTCCCCAAAACATCAAATTCTGAAAGCCCTTTTTACTTTAAATTTTCTCAACCATTGGCGCCAATTACAGCAGTCTGCAGCGGTGAAACATTTTCAACAGCCTTTAGAAAAGCCGCAAAACAGTAATCTGTGGGTGTATTATCCTTCATTACAAAGGAAATATTTAAAAGGAGAAGTTTTACAATGGGGCCGAGGCTATGCTCTTGTCTGTACAGGTGCCGGAGACGAGTGGTTTCCATCTCAACGGTTGAAACCATGCCATGGTGAAGAGGAGCCGATCCGAAGAGTTCCTGAAGGAATTCCAGGAGCTAAATCTGAGCACTCAGAGAACATTCACCTTCGGAACTCGATGTGCAGAGCCCCCAACATGGGGACAACTGAAAAAGTTAAGAAGCTGAAGGGGTTGTTCAACAAGCTGGGCAGCCCAAAACCCCACTGATTTTATTCCTGGCTATGCTGGCTGTAGTAAATTGTCAGGTAACAGCTGGAGAATTTATATACTGGGCTTATATTCCTTTTCCACCCTTATATCAAGGTGTGGCCTGGGGAGACAGAGAAGTCCCAGTGTTTACTAATGATACTGCTTGGATGCCATCATCTTTTTTAAACCAGGATCCTGAATTAAACACTGGCACAGTAAATAGTTCATATCAATTTGGGGTTGAAGGGTTACCTATATGTCTTGGGGGTAGTCCACATTGTCTGCATCTTTCTCATGAGGCTTGGGCTGTTTGCTATAACCATAGTCATATCTCTGCCTTTACTATGATTATTGTGGCTCAAAATTTTAAGTATAATCATACTGCAGTACTTAATGAAACTCTGCCAAGTATATTATCTTTATGCCCTATCCCTGATGTGTCCAGAGGTGTTTCCCAACTAGAGTGGACTAGATATAGAAGTAGTGGGCCATGATTGTTGTTAGAAGTAAAAGGGAAGAGTCGTAAATCCTTGTTACAGATTGGAGTGTACATGGAGATTTTCAGACTAAATTCAGCCATGTCAACCTGCGTTGGCATAAAGGTAATCACAGCATTTCTGCAGATGGCAATGAAACTATTATTTGGCATGATGGTGGTCTATCACCCCCTGTGCCACATTTGGCTAATACCTCACAAATACAAGGTCATATTTGGAAGTTGCTAGCTGTTGGTAAACCAATGTTCACTTTCACGGGAAACATGTCCTTAAATCTTATTAATATTGCTAACCCTTTCCATATATCTTTGCATTGAAATAGTTCTAGATATGTTATTGCATGTGTAAGAAAGCCTTATTTGTTGTTGACAGGAATTTTTAAATGGGATAATAACACAGGGGTAGTTAACTGTACAAACAATTGTACATTCTTAAGTTGTATAAATACTATTTGGTGGAATAATAATTGGAATGAGTCTCATTCCGATTTATATATACTAAGAGCCAGAAAAGAAACCTGGCTACCTGTAAACTTAACACGTACTTGGAGTGAATCTGCTGGGGTTACTCAAATTTACAAGGTTATGCAAGATCTTGTCCACCGCAGTCGGAGGATGGTTGGAATCGTCGTGACCACTGTGATAGGACTTGTAGCAATTGCTTCCACTGCTGCTGTTGCTGGATTAGCTCTACACCAGAGTATACAAAATGCAGAATTTGTGCAACAATGGCATGAACAATCACATTTGTTGTGGCAGCAGCAACGAGACATAGATGCTCATTTGACTGAACGAGTGGATAATCTGGAGCAAGTGGTCTCTTGTTTGGGAGATCAGCTAACAGTGTTGAATACTCGAGCTTTGTTGAAATGTGATTGGAACACTACCCAATTTTGTATTACTCCTGTTCCTTTTAACAGCACTGTACATAATTGGACTGAGATAAAGAGACTTTTAATTGGTCATAATAATCTTTCCCTAGAAATACAAGAATTAACACAGAATATTTCTGAAACATTTCGCAATCAGTTACCGTTGCTGACTGGTGCAGATTTGATGACTGGTATTGCACAAAGTTTGATGTCTTTGAACCCTATGAGCCCTGTAAAAACTTTGCTGACCTCTGTTTCTAGTAATGTATTGATTGTTGTTCTTGCCTTTGTCATTTTCACAGTCTGCTGGAGATGGTGCCAAAGGGCAAACACCGAATCCCAGCGAGCCCAACATGTAATGATGGTTTTAAAAGAAATTCAAACTTGTAAATAAGGAAAGGGAAAATGTAGAGGACTACGTGCTCACAAATGAGATGTTCCTGATAAGTCCTGCTCTTGCAAACGAAGCAGGGCGTTCCTTCCCTGTAAACAGGGAGGACAAAGGAGCCAGCTGCGAACAGCAGACCCTGGCGGCTTGTTTATGTGTAAACATCTTGAAAATCCAGAAAGTCAGGGAAAGATCAGAAAAACAAGAATGTGTCTTGTGACTTGGCAACATTCCACAAATGACTGTATAAAATAAAGCAGAGCGTGCCATTCGAGGCGGCCACCATGTTTGTCTTGTGTTGTCTTGTGTGTTCATTCCTTTGTTTAGGAAACACACGGACCCCAACAGGAATCAGTCATCCGGGGATGATTTTATAAGTTTGAACTTATGAGAATGTGTGAAGTTAACACACAGTCACTCTTTACAATGCAATATGGGCTTTCAAGGGATAGCTTCATGACAATGAAGAGATATCTGAGGGCAGAGTTTTATTCCGTTTCCCACAATGTGTGTGTGTGTGTGTGTGTATAGGAAAGACTGTTGGGATGAACAGGTCTGAAGAGAGAGTGTGTGTGTGTGTGTGTGTGTGTGTGTGTGTGTGTGTGTGTGTATAGGAAAGACTGTTGGGATGAACAGGTCTGAAGAGAGTAAGGACCTTTCAGCTTCTTGGCAGAAATGGTATCTAGTGGGAGGTAACTACACATTAGGTGTGTGGAAGAGGAAGCATTTGATGTATTAGATGGTGAAGCTATTTTCAGATGAAAGTGTGATAAGTAAAGCTTTTAAAACTAGCATATTTCAGCCTGATTTAATCCTTACCTTTGGTAAAACAAACAAAAAACATACCTAGGTGACTGTGAAATTTAAAAGAAAACAAACCAATCTCTTTAGTTACCTTAAGGATGGGAATTTATGTATTAGTTTAGGCGATTAGAGTTAGTACCAGTTCTGGTACTTAATAGAAAATAAATAAATAAATAAATAAATAAATAAAGTTTAAAACACTCAGAAAAGCTATTTGTTGTTTTCAAAATGGATACTTTGATCATGGTAGTAGTGGAATTTTAGACTAGTGCAAGAATTAGATGGTATTTGTGCATTTATTTATTTCTTTTAAGGTTCAGCTGAACTGACATTTTCTTGCAAGAAATCTCTAATCCTTGTTAGCACAAAGGAATTTGCTTGAGAAGACATGCAAAAGAGTCACAGTTACATTATTTATTATTTTTAATGCTACAATTTTTCTTAATCAGTTGCAAGCTCATAGAGGCACGACTTTGGTTCACTTCTCCCCCATCAGGCCAAACATAATGCCTCAGCATCATAGGTCATTCACTGAATGGGATAGCTTTGTTTTCTTCCCCTGACTCTCTAATGAGCGATATTATGATGCAATTGCTTTTTAATTCTGGCTCCCATTGTAAGAAGCAACCACAACGCATTTTTTTACAAACCTCACCATTAGATGTAGCAGTTTTGGTGTGTAACTTCTGAAACCAAACCAGGAAAAGACATTATGTATTGACGTTAGAAACCCACAAATGCTTCAGTTTTAAATACTTTCCACTGTTTATTTTTTTTTTTTAATTCATCAAATGAAATCTTTCCATGTTTTAGCTCTAGGAGAGATTAAGCACATTCAATCTAATTATGCAACCTCCTGGCAAAAGCAGTCTCCATGTGAAACACTCTGCTGGTTGTATTTCACAGTTGCTAATGGAAACAGAGACAAGTTTGGAAAACTGCAAAGTCAAGTCTGAGCCTTGGCATTATCATGCCTCTGAGGAAAGGCATTTCCTGGGTCTGTTCTTTCTTTCCTTCACTCTCTGTATGCACACTGCATGCATCCAATCAGGCTCTACAAATAACTGAAAATGGTCACATCAAGGTAGGAATACCATAGACATAAAAAATGAATAAAAGGTTGAAAAGTTTCACAAACAACAAACAAAATACAACTTGCCAGGGAGTCTGAGACTTGATAATTTTTTGTAGATAGATAAAATCAATTTATCTGATGTTAAAGAATACCAGTTGTCATGGCGTTTAAAAAATTCCTAGTTTCAAACATCCTTGGCAGCTCCTCAGGCTAACAATGCAACCTTACAAATTATAGTTGTTAGCTGCAGGTTTTGTTTTTCACCCATAGTTGCATGGTATATTCAGATACAGAGAAGTCACTGTATTATTTCCAAAACAAGTTTTTACAATTTTTAATTCACTTTAGGTTCAAAGATGAAACAGTGTGTTATCTTCCTAAAAATAATTTTGCTGAATTATAGACCAGATTTACATGAGAGCTGGAAAACATTTTGGAAGTGAAAAAAAGGAATGCTGGCATCCGTGTGAGGAACACTGAGATGCACAAATGGTTTCCCTGCAACGAGAGCACTCAGCCATGTAAAGACAGCCAGTTTGATCAGACAGCCAGTTCGAACAGTTTCCTTTCCGTCTTCTCTCCAGGCTCTCAAGTGTATTATCTGATTGGAAAGTCTTTACAGGTGACTGACAGGTATGGCAGACCTCTGCAGGACGGCTCTTTCTAACAGGAACTGAACTCTGTGTTAACCTCTCTGTCAACTCTGAGTGCCCAAGTGTTAACCTAAGCATCTTGGACTGTTTTCCTGAGCTCCTCACCTTACAGCAGGTCCTGCACTGATGTGTGCTGTAGGTCCTAGGCTCTTCCTCTTTCCTTCTGGCCTAGGGTGCTGAAGTCCCAGCTTGCCTGAGGCAGGACCCACCCAAGGGATTGCTTGAATAGAGTTTCTTAGTTACACAAATCTTGAAATCATTAAAATTTCAGTTTTTACATTCTATTTCATGTCTCAGTCTCTTGTATTATTAGCCACCACCCAAGACCTCCCAGCTGGAATGACAGTGCTTGCCAACTGCAAGATTAATGTTGACTATTTCCATTCATTCATTTATTCACTCATCCAGTCATCTATTCCCACTTCCATTCAGCAGATATATCTGCCAATCATATACCATATACTAGGCACAGTGCTGTGAATACTGTAAGCCAAAGTAGACACGGTCCTGTTCACATGGACCTTACAGTCTACTGAGGACAGGGAATACTAATCAAATAATCACTGCCCCTCCCCACCAACAAATTCAAAATTAGAAATGAGGGCTGGGTGCAATGGCTCATACCTGTAATCCCAGCACTTTGAGAGGCCAAGGCAGGCAGTTCACTTGAGCCCAGGAGTTTGAGACCAGCCTGGGCAATGTGGTGAAACCCTGTCTCCACAAAACATACAAAAAATTCACCAGACATGGTGGTGTGCACCTGTAGTCCTAGCTATTTGGGAGGCTGAGGTGGGAAGATTGATTGATCCCAGGAGTTCAAGGCTGCAGTAAGTGGTAATTGCACTACTGCACTCCAGCCTGGGCAACAGAGCGAGACCCAGTCTGCAAAACAACAACAACAACAACAACAACAACAACAACAACAACACAATAACTAAAACCGAGAAATGAGGTAAATTCTATGAAGGAAAGATGCACAGTGCTATGAAGGAGCCTATTAACTTGGAGGGAGGGGGCAAGAAGGCTTTCTCCTAGAAAAATTACAACTTGTCTGAGCTAAGATCTGGAGGGCGAGTTGCAATTGTGTTGCCAAAGGATTAAGGTGGTGGCCACAGCAGAGCATTTCATTCAAAGGGAGTCATGCACAATCTCCTCTGGCAGGCAGAGGCTCGGCCTTTCTCAGGAACTAATGGCAGTATGACAAGAGCACAGAGTGAGAAGGAATAAGGAGGGGCAGAATCTGTAGGAAGCCTTGTAGATCATGATAAAGTTCTGATCAGAGACTAAGAAATGATTGAAGGCTTTAGAGCAAGGCTGTGAAATGACCAGACTTATGAGTATTTTTAAAGATGACTTTGTCTACTAAGTTGAAAACAGATTAGAGTGGAGGTAGGAGTGAGGTGGTCAATAGTAGTCTTGGTGCAGATAGAGGTCCTTGTGCCTTGGTGGTGGTAGATATAAACAGTAGTGGATCAGTTTGAGAGATTTTTTTGGGGACAGATCCATTGTGCATAGTAATGTATTGCATATGAAATGTGAAGAAGATGATTGTGGGATTGCAGAATGTTCTGACTAGTGCAGTCATTTGTAGGGAGGGGAAACTCTGGAAGGGGGTCCCATTTAGAGGAGAAGATTAGGAAGGTGGTTGTGAACATGTTGAGTTTGGAACACCGAACAGGAGATATCCAAGAAGCACTTGGATATTTTGGTCTTAGGTTCAGGGGAGAGGTCTGGATTGGAATTGCACATTTTGTGGATCATTGGTGTGTAGGTGGTAATTGCAACCATAAGTATGAAGGATCTCTCCTGTGTATAGTGTGGAGTGAAAAGACAGGAGAGCCTGAGAATGACTATGACATTCCAACATTTAATGATCAGACAGAAGAAAATAAAATTATCGTTGAGGAGAGTTGTCAGACTTAAAGATAAAACTGGGGGAGAATTATGGATATTCTGTTTGTCTGTCCACGCTTCTCCATGCTACTCCGTGCCCTGGGAACATAATTTTATGAATTATATCAGCCAGGCTCCCTTGTCTCTGACTTGATGTTGGATTAAGCCAATGAGAGAAGAGAAAGATCCTGCTTCCCTCCCTGTTATGCTGTGATTTGACAGTAGCTTCATTTCCCCAAAGTCTACAGTTTCTATATCAGAATAAGTAGTTGAAGAGCGCATGAAATTAAAAAAGAAAGTATATTGATGAGTCTTAGGAGACACTTAGTGTGGCTTTAAGCAAAAGAATGTAGCCACTGTCAAACTGTAGTACAGCAGATTGGTCTTAATGCCCTCCTTCATACAAAATGTCTAGTGAGACATTCCCATTCTCTCTCTACCTTTTTCTGCATCTCCCACAGGCTCTTCAACTTATTTCAATCTGGCAACTTACCAACATTTTGTATAGAGGAAAAGTCAGTCAAAGGAAAGTAGTTGGAGATGAATATGGGCTCAAAAAAAGGGTTTTTAAAAAAGCTTCAGGATCAGCATTTGGTGGAGACTGGAATTCATTTGGTTGCCAGGGGTCAAGCGTCTGCTGTGCAGTTGGAGGAACCTTGCACATCCACCTGAATAACATGAAATGTATTACTATTCTCTATTCCTCACCATGAAAGCCCAACGTGTGTGATAAATTCCTTAACTTATTTGATTCTCTGGGCAGCAATATCTTGGTCAAAATAATTAAGTGGGTCCATTTAGTATGATAAATTATGTATACTGAGGTTGGAGAGTTTTTAACTTAAAAAATTTTAGCAGCAACAGGAGAAATTAATTGAAAATTGTTAAGCCTATATTTTGAAATGAGAACTATATAAAGTATTCTGTGGTGTTCATAATAGGGCATGAATAATGAACTAACCCAGAAATTAATGTTCACATCTTCTTTTTAAAGTTATTGTTGAATCATTTAACCAAGAGAAGCTAAAGACTTATCTCTGACCTGTTTTATTTTCTTGAGTTGTCTGTATTATTTTGCACATGTCTCCTGTCTTGTGCCTATCTGTGCTAGGAAAGTTATATCCTTAAGTCTGTGTCTTAATGACCCATTACAAAATGTTTTTTTTAAAAAATTCTATCATTGCTCTGAGTTTATTGTCAATATAGAGACATTATCAATTGTCTTTGAAGGAGGTGGCTTCCATCCAGTGCTTCCTGTTTAATGCCTTCTGCTAATTCTATTTTATTCGCTTGGAAATGGATTCTCTTTTTATTTGCTGGATTGCAGCTTCGGCTTCTTTTTCAGTACTCTGTCTATTGCCTCTGTATTCTACATGCATGCTGCAATGTGAAGGGCTTTATTTCACTTATTTTTGTGATGGGAAAGTAATTTGTCGTTTGAGTCTGAACTAAAAAAGGTCCCCCACTGGGCAGGAACAGTAGGACCATGGTAATTCTTATTTAAGTCTGTTAAACATCTTTCCTTTCCTGTATGCAAAACCTCAGGAGTTTATTTAACCTCTTAGAACAAGTATCATGTAGGTTATGTAGATACCAAAAGTTAGATACATAATAAAGGAATTTGAACAAGTAAGGTTACAGAAGTGGAGTTTAAACTTGGACTGAGAATTCAAAATCTGACAAATACCAATTCCAAATTTTTTCAATTTCCTAGATATTTAATTCTTGGGGATAAAGTAGTCCTAGTAATTATTATATTGTCAGGGCTTACTATAATGGGGAAAGCCTACAGGTCCAAGTTTACATATACAGAGTGGGAACAAAATCATCTGTGGATTTGGATCCGCAATAACCATTTCAACTTAGGAATTCTATTCTTGCTCACCATGTGGACTAGACTCTAGACTCTGCCCAGGTGTCTGCTTCTCAACTGCCCTGCATTAGCTGAAACTCCCTGGATTCTACTACTTGCCTACCCAAACTCTAATTAATCTCAGATCCCTGTCTGGGCCCTTTGTAGCCAATCTGGCCTTGCCACATCCTGTATGGGACTAGCAAGACATTGAATTTGGGGAGAAATTATAAGGTGCACTGAGACACTAAAACAGATCAATAAATATGATTGTTGGTAATAATAGTTGACGTATAGTTCTGTTACCCTTACTTACGTAAATAATCTGTATAAGTATAAAGCTTGTAAGCAAATTTAACATAAACCATTGTCTAAAGATGTTCAGTGGCTGGGCATGGTGGCTCATGCCTGTAATCCCAGCACTTTGGGAGGCCAAGACGGGAGCATTGCTTGAGGTCAGGTGTTCGAGACTAGTCTGGTCAACATGGTGAGATCTCATCTCAAAATAAATAAATAAATAAACAAACAAATAAATAAAAAATAGAGATGTTCAGTGATGGCTTAGAAAATATCATGTAGGAGACTCAAGATATACTTTCTTTTAATTAATGAAAATGGACTCATTCTAAACATCATGGACTACAAATATATGTTTATTCTTAAAACTAAGAAAAGAGAGTAGCTATACCTTTGAAGGTGTCATTATATTTAAGCAAATAAAATGTTTGCAGCATTGTGGAGATTCTGGCATATTGTAGATTCTTTTTCTTTCAGGTCACCTGTGTGATGGGAATGGATTGCAATATATGAATTTAAGATGCAAAATGTAGAAGTTGGATTTCTTCTCTTTTAAAGATTTACTAAGATTTTTTTTCCAGTGGTTTTTTCATTGTTACTAAAGTGATAAAATTTAGAAGGCACTAGTTTTTGATTTTGATAAACTGCATTTTCTAAAACCTTTTATTGTTTAACAGTTTTATATATTTGAGGCCTTTCTATAAATACATAAAAATTTGAATTATTGCATCTTGTTAGTGAATTGAAACTTTTGTCATTATTAAATTTCCTCTTTACCTCTAGCAATTTTTTTGGTTAGTGTTTGCATGGTATATACTTTTCCATTCTTTTCCTTTTAACATGTCTGTGTATTTATATATAAGGTTAGTTTCTTACAGGTAGCTTAGAGTGTTTTTTCCCTCTTAATCCACTCTGACAATCTTTATTTTTTAATTGGAATATTTACTTTGTTTATATTTAATCTAATTACTGATTTATTTGGGGTTAAGTTCACTATATTACAATTTGCTTTGTTTTTGTCCCATCTGTCCTTTTTTCTTTTTCAATTTTTTTTGCCTTCTGATAAATTCTTTTCTATTATTACATTTCTCCCTTTGCCGTCTTTACAGTTATAAATTCTTTTACTGCTCTTTTTAGTGGTTACCTTAGAGATCACAATATACATCTTTGAATATTAATTTCTATCTTTTTCCACTTTCTAAACAACACAAGAGCCTTGGAATACTCTAACTTCACTTACTTCAGTCATCATTTATATGCTATTGTTTTACGTACTTTAATTCCCTATGTATGTGGAAACCCATAAAGCATTATTTTTACTTTAATTTTATTATTTATTCAGTTAATAATCATTTAAATATGTTCACATATATTTTCTCTCCACTACTCTTTTTATCTTCCCATATTTTCAAGTTTCCATCTGGAATCACTTTTTTTCAAGAAAGGCTTTCTTTAGTATTTCTTTTTGGCTGGTTTGCTGGTAATTAATTCTAGTGTTTGTGTGTCTGAAAAGTCCTTATTTCCTCTTTACTTTCTTTTGAGACAAAGTCTTGCCATGCTGCCCAGGATAGAGTGCAGTGGCTATTCACAAGTGTGATTATAGTACACTTCATTCTCAAACTTCTGGGCTCAAGGAATTCTCCCACCACTGCCTCCCCAGTAGATGAGACTATAGGCACATACCACTGTGCCCAGCTCTATCCACTTTTGAAGGATATACTTGTTAGTTATAGAATCTAGGTTGTCCACATTTTTAAGAAAGCATTTTGGAGATATCATTCCATTGCCTCCAGGCTACCATTGTTTTCACTGAAAAATCAGTTACCAGTCCCATTGTTGCTTCTTTGATGGTAATCTGACTTTTTCTTACTGCTTTTAAGATTTTCAGGTTGTATGTATTTTCTTGTAGTTTTATACGTATATACATATGTCTAGCTTTCTTTTTTATTTTCCTGCTTGGGATTTGTAAGGATTCTTAAATCTTTACAACGAAATAAGTAAGGAGGAAATAAATACTTTTCAGACACACAAAAACCAGAATTAATCACCAGCAAAGCATTCAAAGCGAATACTAAAGTCTTTTTTGAAAGAAAGTGATTTTAGATGTAAACTTGAAAATATGTGAAGAAGTAAAGAGTAGTGGAGAGGAGAAATAATGTGGGTAAATTTAAATAAATAATAACTGAATAAATAATAAAATTATAATGAAGATAATGTTTTCTGGGGCTGGAAATACATATGGAATTTAAAATACATAGAAACAATAGCATATAAGTTTACTAAAGTAAATGAGGTTAGAGTATTCCCAGGCTCTATTTTAAAGACCTTATGTGTTTTGTCAATTTTGGATAGTTTTTGCTCATTATGTCTTCAAATATTGCTTCTGCTAGGTTATCTCTTCCCTTTTTAATGAAATTATAAATAATCATAAGGTAGACCTTGCTGATACACACACAGATCCTCCCCAATTTAGGATGGTTTGACTTAATGGTTTTTTGACTTTACAGTGGTGTAAAAGTGATACTGGACTAGTCATATGTGGTATGATACTTTCTTGTGTTGCTGGGCACTGGCAGCAAGCTGTGGCTCCCAGCAAGCCATATGATCCAAAGGGTGAACAACTGTGTACTGCATCCCCAGCTTTTTTTGAATATTGTGTTTTTGCATCCCATCATATCTACAGAATGCTTATCTGTGTGATATAGTTTGGATCTGTGTCCCTGCCCAAATCTTATGTCGAATTGTAATCCTCAATGTCAGAGGGTCTGGTGAGAGGTCATTGGATCATGGGTATGGTTTAGCACCATCCCCTCAGTGCTGTTCTTGTGATAGTGAGTGAGTGAGTTATTGCAAGATCCAGTTGTTTAAAAGTGTGTAGCACCACCGCACTCTCTCGTGGTCCTGCTTCTGTCATGTAAGACGCCTGCTCCTGCTTTGCCCTCAGCCATGATTGTAAGTTTCCTGAGGCCTCCCAGAAGCCAAGAAGACGCTGCCATGCTTCCCGTACAGCCTGAAGAACCATGAACCAATAAAACTCTTTTCTTTATAAATTACCCAGTCTCAAGTGTTTCTTTATAGCAGTACAAGAACTGACTAATACACTGTGTACAGTATTCAACACGATTTTATTATAAAATAGGTTTTGTGCTAGATGATTTTGCCTAACTGTGGGGTTAATGTAAATGTTCTGAGCACATTTACAGTGGGCTAAATTAAGCTATGATGTTCAGTATGTTAAGTGTATTAAATGCATTTTTGACTTAAAGTTGTTTTAACTTATGATAGGTTTATTGGGATGTAACCCCATCATAGGTTGGGGAGCCTCTGTATTTCATATATTCTACATTTAAAATATGAAACATTTTACTTACTTTTCAATTCACTAATTCTTTTTTCATCTTTGTCTGATATGTTCTTAAATCCTTTTATTAAGTTCTTTTTTATATAGTTTAAAAATTTTTACTAAAATTCTTAGTCTGAACTTGTAATTCCTTGAAAACACTACTCATACTTATTTTCAACTGCATGTAATAACCCCATTATCTGGAGTCTGCCTTCTTTTTTTCTTTTGGTTTCTTATTATCAATTGTTGCTTTCTCATGTGTTCAGTTATTTTTTATTGAGTCCCAGAAAGTATATGTAAAAATTTGTAGAGCTATTTTAAGATTGTGGAAGATGTTATCTTCTTCTAGAGATTTACTTTTGTGTCTGACAAGTAGTCAGAACTAGCAGTCCTAGCTAAACATTCATTCAGTTAGGTGCAGTAATGACTCAAAACTGGGTTTCAGTCTCTGTTAGTGCTGGTTTATTTTTTGTTCACCCTAACTCTTAGATGCAACCCTTACATGTCCCAGTCAAATCCCTGTTGTGTTTTTTTTTTTTTTTTTTGTCATGGTAATCTTTTCTTGGTAAATCCCAGAATCCCAACTTCTGTCCCAGCAGCCTCTGTGGTCTGCTCAAAGCTATGCTCAGCTTCTCAGACTTTTAGTTGCCACTTTTAAAGTCAGCAAACTCCTGTAAGAAAAGAGTAGTCTCAAATGTCAGACTTACCTCTCTGAGCTTTCTTTCAATCCTAGGTTTTGTCCCTGCAATTTATTACTGGCTTGTTAGTTGTTTGATGCCTCAAAAAAACATGTTTTATATTTAATTTAGTTTATTAAAGTTGTTATCAGTGGGTATATTGGTGCAAAATAACTTGGTGAATTATTGCTCCATGTGGTGCATTTTAAGAAACAATTTTATCAAGCTATTTAGACAGTGAGTCTGCAATGCACACCTCTATCATTCTAAAATAAATATTGTAATTTGAGATTAACATTTAACATCAGTAAATTATTTACTTATCTGCTATTTATTAAAGTAAAAGTGGCTAGTTTAGTGCCAATTGGATTTTTTTCCAAACATTTTTCCAAAGCATATATGCAGATGATGATGAATAAGGAATTTGGAGGAAAAGTGCCAGAGAAGACAAATATTTTCAGGTGTTAATGTATTTTCAGGGAGGAAATATGTAAAATTACTGAAAATCTTAATATTTTAGTGACTAGTGCAACTTTAAAGTTAAGAGAAATGTGCATTTTTAGTTCCTTTTCTACTTAAATTTTTTCACAATAAAAGCAAAATGACATTTTTGTTACAAATACTCCATAGGTGATGTTTTGCGTTTCTTATTCTATCATATCAAAAGGTAAGTAATATTTAGTGTTCCATTACTGGTAAAGCTGGGTTTGATTACCTGCTAAAGGTGCTGACTGCCACACTTTCCCGTTGTAAAGATATTTTCTTTTTCTATAGTTAGTAAGGAATTTATGGGGATGACACTTCAGATCTATGGATACAGACTTCTCCAACAGGATCACAAGGAATTGTTTTAGTAACAATTGAGGATCCCTGCCTGAAGCAATTTATAAACTGTGGTTTATAAAATGGTGATTTTCTAATTCTTATCATTCCTTCTCTATTAGCTGGCATTCACCAAAGAAGAATTCTCCACTTCCTTCACACTGTTTTGAGTGTCACAGAAGGGCTCTTTCTCCCTTGCCACTCTGTGTGAGCAGCACTGTGCTCCATAATCTGGCTCCAGGTCACTCTGGCATGCATCCTCAGTCCTTGATTTCCACACAGAATAGCCCTTCGGTAGTTCAATTATTTCTTCAACAGTGATCCCTTTAATCTTTCTTTTTGCTTAAGTTAATCAGAATCAGATTTCAACAAACAATACTAACAGTCCTTATTAATAAAATTTGGAAAATTGCTTTCTAAAAGTTGGCACCAATCTACAAAACCACTTGCAGTGTTCAAAGATACCAGTCTCTCTATGCTATAGTGTGTTTATCTCTGTCAAATACTAAACTAACCTTAAAGTAATTGTGTCTAATCTATAAAAAGACTTTTACTCATTGGAAATGAAGAACTTAATAATCAAGAAAATTGTTGTTGTCATTTGTATTTAAATGTTTTATCAACTTCTTCATTCTGAGAATAGAAAGTAAAATCTACTTGGACAATGCCACATATGCTCACTGAGAATGTATTATGTGTCAGAGAGTGGAGCTTTACCAATGAATGAGAAAGATATGGCTGCATTTTTGTAGCTTCTAGTCCAGTAGAAGAAACAAACATTTAAGCATATCATTATGTTACAAATAACCTGCATTGTAATGAATCTCTGATGTTTTGATGCTTTTTTTGATGTCACCAGAAGCTCCCAGTAGAAAGTTTTTACAGAACTGTGTCACGACTGGTTGGTGATGTTATCGATTAAATCATGCACCCTCATTTTAGCAATATTAAAATATGAAAAATGTGAATCTTAGATTGTTGAAATGTAGCAGCGAGCGCTTTGATTAAAAAGTTGAAAAAGAAACAGTCACAGAAATGAACATGCAAAGCGGAAGGAATATTTTTTAAGGAAATGAAGTCTTGTCTGAGAACTGAGGGATGAACAGGAATATCTGAAGAGAATGGGCAAGAGTATTCTGGGCAAAAGTCACTTCCCCTGGCACTCTCCTCATTTTTGAAATTAGGGGTTTGGGTACTAGTTTAACATACAGATATAGTAAATATTAGTATTTTAGTTTATTTTCTTTTAGCAGCAATAACTTTTAAGAAAATTCCGATTGTTAATAGTGCTGCAACAATAGCAAAGACATGGAATCAACCAAATGCCCATTACTAATAGAATGGATAAAGACATGTGGTACATACACACCATGGAACACTATGCAACCATGAAACAGAACAAGATCATGTTCTTTGCAGGCACATGGATGGAACTGGAAGCCATATCCTCAGCAAATGAACACAGGAACAGAAAACCAAACACCACATGTTCTTACTTATAAACATGAGCTGAATGATGAGAACACATGGACACACAGAGGAGGAGAACAACACACACAACACACACTGGGGCCTGTTGGGAGATGGGGCATGAAGAATTCCCCTCGCCAACCCTCCACCTGCCCCCCTCCACTCACTTTTTTGAGCATCACAGAAGGAGTCTTTCTTCCCTGCTACTCTTTGTGAGGAGCACACTGTTCTAGAATCTGGCTCCAGGTGACTGGCATGCATCCTCAGTTTTATATTTCACACAAAAGTTTCTGAAGCAGCATGGTTTTAAAACCACTGGACTAGATGATGCCAAGATCCCTTCTACTTTTTACAAGATTTTTAATTTTTAATTTTTGTGAGTACATAGTATATGTATATTTTTATGGAGTACCTGAGATGTTTTGATATGGGCATGCAATATGAAATAATCACATTATAGAGAATGGGACATGTGCCCCCTCAGGCACTTATTCTTTGTGTTATAAACAATCCAATTATACTCTTTTAAAAGTTATTTTGAAATGTACAATTAAGCTATTATTGACTATAGTCACCCTATTGTGCTATCAAATAGAAAGGATGAATAAGATGCCTTCTACTTTTAATAGTATATAACTCAATGTAATATACTCATTTGGACACTGTCTGAAGCCCAATTCAGTTTCAGAAAGTTATACAACTGGTAAGTGACAATGGTGGGCTTTGACACCAGATGCTCTAATTGCAAACTTCACCCTCTTAACTTTATATTATACTGATTCTACGGTGCTCTTACTATTTTCTTGATCTGTGAAATGGGGATAATACTCTATTCTAAGGTCACTGAGGAACAAATGAACTTTATCTATTTGTGCATGAGTGGCATTCCTTTGTGTGTGCCCATAAGACCTTCCTCCTTCATCTATTATTACATAACAAGTTATCCCTCAAATTGTGGTTTCAGACAATAATAATTTTGCATATAGACATTACATATACATATGCAAACACATATTCTATTTTACACATACATATGCCTTTGTTGTTTGGAAATTTAGGCAAGTGGCTGGGTGATTCTTCTCCACATGGCATTGACTGGGGTTCCTCAGTGTTATGAGTGGCTGATCTGGCCTGGAGGCTTTACTAACATGTCTGAGGCCTTCCTAGGTATGGCTAGAAGTCTAGGCTCAGTTGAACCCTTCCTTTCCAGGTGGCCTCAGGCTTTTCCACTTGGTCTCTCTATCAGGTGATTGACATTTTTACAGTGACTGAGGGTGCCAAGAGTGACTCTTCCAATAGAGAGAAAGTGGAAGTAGTCAGTCTTTTAAGGCCTGGGCCCAGAAACTGAAACAGCATCATTTCAACCACATGCTATTGGTCAAAGCAGGAACAGAACTTATTCACACTCTAGGGACGTGGACATAGATCCAGTCATCTCTTCATGAGAAGAGTACCAGAGAATTTGAGGCCGCCTGTATTCTGCCACATATCTGGCTAAGAAAATAGTCTGTTAGAGCACAGATAGCAAGCACAAATGGGTTGAAGGCTAGATTTATATTTTTCCCCTCCAGTTTCAGGGGCGAGGAAATTACAGAATGCTAGAGGATTTATGGAGCAATTCACTTAGTCAACCAAGTATGAAGGTTGTTCTTTATCTTTGGGAAGGAAAGCCTGAATATAAGAACTGCTAGGGTTTGTTTAAAGAAATCACTAGCCTCAAAAAAGGTGGGAAAACAGTTTGAATTAAACTATTGTGGCAAGGGCAGAAGAAGTTTAAGGTTAAAATATACTTTTACTGTGGCTCGAGAAATTGTCTACTTGTCAAGTATTGAGCTTTTGGGATGGAAGAAAGAGCATGACAGTATCTTCCTTAGGAGATGAGACTATGAAAACCTCTGAGAAAGGAAAGCTAGCTATGAAAATCCTCATGGTTGCCCTGGGAGGAGCAGAGGAGGTAGGAAGAGCTGGCCTATCTCTAGCAGTAGAAAAGGGAAGGTAAAGTGAAATAACTGAGATGAAAACAGCTACCAAATGAATAAAGAGAAAGTCCTTGGGACTTGAAAGGAAGGGAAAAATCAGTAGATTTGGCTTCAGGAATTAACACAAGGAAGTTACAGATTTTGGAATGGATGTGGGGAAAAGTGAAGATGAAATTAAATGTGAGGTATAGCAAGAACATAAGGAGAAGAAATCTCTTGCAGATAAAAGGAACCAGTAGAACTTGGCTTTGTGAGTAGAGGAGGAAAGAAAGAGGGAAAAAGAGTATAGAGGAACCAAGGGATGGAAAGAGGAAAGTGAGTGGGGCCAATAGGCTTGCAGCAGACAGAACAAAGACCCTAAAATAAGAACACAAATGGAGGAAGTGAAGGATATGACAGAAGCTCTGGTTAACTGGAGGGACAAAACAGAAGACTCCAATTATTATATTACAATGCCATTATTATCTTTATTGTTGTGGCTATTATTATTTTGTTACTTCTTCAGAATTCCCCAGTTATTTCAAACTTCTTCCACTTGCTAAGTTCTGAGCTCATTCTTAGCCAGTGACAATATCTCCTACTCTGTTGAGAACAGTGAGACAAGTGTGATAGGAACCCCATTAACTTCCTTCAATTTTACATCACATTTTTTGTATATTTAATATTTCTGTATATTTAAGAATTTATATTTAATATTTTTATATATTCAATAATTCCCATCTTTATTCTAATTTTAAAATGTCCCTTCTTTTTCAAGTTACCCTTGATATTACTCCCTCTTGCCTTTCATAGGAATTGGCTCTTTAATTATCCATTTCTTTCTCTCATAGTCAATGCCTCCTGCTCTACTACCCACTTTTTTCCTTCTGAGGAGAAGCATTTTCATGTCTCGCCTATGCTGAACATACCTTGTTTCTCGATTTGCTATTACAATGAACTATTTATTTATTTTTATTTTTGAGACAGGATCTCACTCTGTCCCCTAGGCTGGAGTGCAGTGGTGTGATCTTGGCTCACTGCAACCTCTGCCTCTCAGGTTCAGGCAATTCTCCTGCCTCAGCTTCCTGAGTAGTTAGGACTACAGGCTTGTGCCACCATGCCCGGCTAATTTTTGGTGTTTAGTAGAGATGGGGTTTCACCATGTTGGTCAGGCTGGTCTCGAACCCCTGACCTCAAGTGATCCATCTGCCTCAGCCACCCAAAGTGCTGGGATTACGGGTGTGAGCCACCGCGCCCAACCTGTTTCTTTCATTTCACTACTAAGCTTCTTGCAAAAGAAGTCTACATCTTTTCAGTCCACCAGTTAAATATTTAAAGTTTCAAAGCAGGAAAGAAGAGTGTATCACTTCAAAAGAAAAGAAAATCATGTAGAAGGGGGAGACACAACAGCACTATCCCACAACCAAAGATAATGATAGTGGAGACAATTATCAGTGGTTCTTGGTAGGTGAAGAAGGTGAAGATGAACGACAGGGTAGAAAAGATGCATCTGCAAAGGGTTTGTAAGGATTATATTGCAAAGGAAGAGAAAAACATAGAGAGGAGAATCACAATAATAGGGAGGAAGACCATACAAGTCTGGGAGTTTGGAAAATGAAAAATAACACACAAAAGAGAAATAGAATACGGAAAAATGTGTTCCGTTGTGTGTGTACATACCTATGTGTGCGTTTGTGTGTGTGTATGTGTGTATAATACGAGTAAGTGATGGATAATAGTCTTGAAATTTTACTTAGCTTGAAAGAAAAATTGTAAATATGTATAGTATATAGTATTAATCATAAACCACATAGTCAGATCTGGAGGAAATAATCCGTTACTTTATTTTCTCTAAATCAACTTGAACCCTGACCTGGTTTCTCTATTCTGAGAAGTGGATAAGAAATAAGGTATTAATCCTTACCATGGCTCTTTCCTCCATCTAGGATGATACAGAAGGTGTGTGTGGTGCTTAGGAAAGGAAGGCAGGTCTTCAGATTTCTAGCCCTATGTGGTTACTGTTCATGGCACAAATACCCATAGACTCTTGAAATTCAATAGTTCGGTGTTTTCAGTGCCATGTGTAGAACAAAACTCCTCTGTGGGCTTGCTACCCACCCTGGGCTTCCCAGGGAGCAAGATGTCGACCTTCTAGAACTCTCTTCCCCTTCAGTTGTCCAAGACCATCCATGTCCCATTGTCCAACAAAGACACAGACCGCCACGTTCACCCTCAAAGAAACCCCGGGACAACGAGCATAATATCTCCAATGGATAGAGACTTTCACAAAAGATTACCTTTGAGCAGCTTTTGCTTCATGCCCTACAAATATCTCTGAGCATCTGGACTGGACAATGGAATCTGATTTAAGTTTGAGGATTGGTAAGAACTATAACTTGGACTCAGCTTACTCCTGAAGCATTACAATAGCAAAGCAGAAACACATAAAGACAGGGACACAAGTATGTAGGTGCAGCTCCTTGCTTTCCCCTGCATATCAGGCAGAGGCACAGCCAATCTCAGGGGTCTTGGCAGCCCCTGAAAAGGGGGAATGCCTGCCAGGTTGAGGATGAGCTTGCTGTTCTTTGTGTTTCCAGCCACATCAGCACCCAGAAATAACATATTGCCCTGAAAGGTAATACTTAACCTTCTCTAGGAAGCATGTGAACCAGACCAAAAATCTGGGTTTCAGGCTGTGAAATTGTTGCTTTGCTAGCACAGGGACAGTCTCTCCTTATCTGAGTTTTCCATTTAAGTCTACTTAAGGGCTTTCTGTGGGCAGGCCTGGCAGTGGCCACCACACTGAGGAGAGGATATTAGAAAGACACTGTCTACCTTCTTGGAAAAAAGAGAAGAAAAACACATTAATACAGCAAGAACTTCTGCCAAACATATGTAAATATCTTTTATTATGTAGAGAGATCACATTAAAGTATGTACGTGGAAATGTTCTGACAAATGGACCATAGCCCTGGGACATATTTTATTTCTGTTTTTCAAATTATAGTTTCCAAGTATCCTGAGTAAGGTTTATGACAAAGACACAGCTTCCATTGAGACAGTTGGATTTGTAATAGTTTATTTTAATAATGTATTTTAGAAATTCATTTCTGGCATAATGAATAAGATAATGTCTTATTCCGAGGCTAAGTTTTGCTCACTGAAGAATAAATATTGTAAAAAAACCATAATAACTGACAGTAATTAACTAGAATTATATACTGGGATATCAGCTACAATAATTGCTAAATATCGTGTGTTTTCTTTGAAACAGCAAAATATGATTGATGGGATTTCTATAACACTTTTACTCTGGAAGATTAGGAAAAGAAAACAATAGAGATCAGTTGCTAAACTCAAATATTTATCTATAGGCCAACCAATAATTCCAGGGAACATTTCTCTTCATTTGTAATATAGCAACACAGTTCTTAATCTGGAAAGATGGCTTAACATACCTGCTGTTCTCAGGAAGGCATGGGCTTTGAATTTTCCCCGAAATGGCATGGAAATGGCTTTATACTGAGGAACTCGTGTTTCTCCACAGCTTCTTCTGTGACTAATAGCACGATTCTCTGAGTTGGCTTGAGAGTCAGTCACAGAATTGTAGAGTACAACCCCTCTGCTGAAAATGGGACCAGAACAGAGCAACCTGCTGAGCTAACTGGAATCTGATTCCCCATTACCAGGGTCTATCTCTAGAAGGGGAGAGTAAAAAAAAAAAAAACCAAAAAGAAGGATTTTGTGAAAATCTAATGGCTAATTTTTTAAATATGATGAAATATACAAATATAAAGATTTGATAATTATGACAAATTCTAATTATACTTGAACATATCATAGTGAAACTGCAAAAGTCTAAAAATAAAGGGAAGATTTTAAAAACAAAGAAAGAGGACAGATGCTACAAAGAAATGACAATTAGACTAATGGCAGACTTCTCAATAGCAATAACAGATCCAGAAAATGGTGGAATTTTATTTAAACTGCTAAGAGAAAATAAATGTCAATCTAGAATTATAACTTTTGCTTGACTTTTAAGAATGAATACAAAATAAAGGTATTTTCAGATTTGGAAAACTGAAAAAATTTACAACCACTAAGTTTCTCACTAAAGAAAAATTTAACAGATGTATTTAACAGTACAGGATTCCTATTAGGGACAATGAAAATGTTCTGAAATTGATTGGGGAGATGGCTACAGAATTCTAAATATACAAAAAAAAAAAAAAAAGAATTTTACATTTTATTCTGTACAAATTGGTGAATGGTTGGGTACATATAGAGGTTGAATAGTGTCCCCGCAAAATTCATGCCCACCTAGAATCCCAGAATCTGACCTTATTTGGAAATAGGGTCATTGCAGATGCAATTAGATAAAGATCTTAAGAAATTATTCTGGATTTGGCACCTCAAATTCAGTGATTGCTGTCCTCATAAAATGAAAAGACACCGAGAGACACAGAGAAAAGACCATTGTGAACCTGGAGGCAGAGTTTGGAATTATGCTGCCACAAGCCAAAGAATGCTAGAAACCATCAGAAGTTAGAAGAGGCAAGCAAGGATTCTCCCATAGAGCCTTCGGAGGGAGGCTGGCCCTAACAGCAACTTGATTTGGAACTTCTGGACTCTGCAACTGTGAGAGTAAATTTCTACTGTTTGAAGTCACTAAGTTTATGGTAATCTGTTATAGCAGTCCTAGGAAACTAATATAATATGTAAATTATATTTGAACATTTGTATGATGTTCTCTAAGAAGGAAGTAAGTTGGAATTCAGACATGTAAGAAGGACTGGTGAGAAAGATATCTGGGAAATATGTAGGTAAATCTGAAGATTGGATGGCATAAATGTCATATTTGATTTGGGTAATTAAATTGTGATAGAATATAAATATTTAGAAAAATTAATATGTATGATGAGGGGGTATGAAAAGAGTTAAATGTAAAATATTTGTATTTGGAGGAAGTTTGAAATGTTGAAAAATTTTAGATGTTGAAAATGTTGAAAAATATAGAAAAAATTTTAGAAGTTTGCATGTTAAAATCTTAAAGTTAACCAATAAATGAATACAGTATGTAATCTTCAGAACTATAGAAAAAAATGGAATTAGAAACTTAAACTTATGAAAAAAGGAAGTGGTAAAAAGAATCTGAGTTCTCCACTAACAAGACAGAGATAGGTTGGATTACAAACCAAAAGTCTAGTATGTAATCTCCAAGAAAAATCTCAGGTGCAAAATGATCCAAAAAGTCAAAACGGAAAGATAGAAAATAGTTATAAAGTTTGCTCTAATCTCTCTGCTTTTGATTATGTTTGAAAATATCCATGATAAAAAATGGTAAATCAAAGAAAAATTATATCACTGGAGAATTAACAGATATTTAGAAGAGAGCTGTGAACAAATTTATGCCAAAGAATAAAAAACATAGACAAAATGAACAATTTGCTAGAAAAGCATAACTTAGCAAAGCTCAATCTAGAATAATAATTTTTAGTACTCACATAACTACTAAAGAAATTAAAGCCATAAAAATACCCTCAGAAAGAAAACACTAGACACCAACAGTTTTACTAGAAAATTTTATCAAGCCTTCATAAAGGAGTTAATTTCAATGCTTTAAAACTTTTCTGTAGAATATAAAAAGAATGAATACTCTTCAACTCATCTTAACAGGCTAGTAAACTCTAAAACTAAAATCAGAGCAGGATGTTATAGTAAAAGAAAATTGCTAGGCACAGCGGCTCACACCTGTGACTCCAGCACATTGGGAGACCAAGGTGGAAGGATCACTGGAAGCCAGGAGTTTGAGATAATCCTGGGCAATATAGAGATACCCTGTCTCTACAAAAAATAAAAAAAGCTTAGCTAGGTATGGTGTCATGCCTATAGTGCTAGCTACTCAAGAGGCTGAGGTGGAAGGATTACTTCAGCTCAGGAATTTGAGGACGCTGCAGTGAGCTGTGACAGTGCCACTGTGCTTCAGCCAGAGTGACAGAGGGAGACCTTGTCTCTTAAAGAAAAAAGAAAAGAAAATTACAAAAACTGGGCTTTTGTATTTTTTAATCTATTGTAGGAGCTCCTCAGAGCCACCAAAACTCTGCCAATTCCTGGTATGAGCTGAGAACAAAGTCTCAACTAGAGATTTTAATGCCAAAAATGTAAGCAGAAAGAAACCAGCAGAAGAGAAACCAGCAAATACCCCCAGAGAAGAAAACAGCTGGCAATCATGATCAACATCTCATCTAGGAAGGACGATTCTGTCTCTGGAATTTTAGTTCATTTACTCCTAATTGTTTCTATAGTTGTTCCTTTTCATTGTTTTTTGGTGTTCAATTGAATGAGGATATTACAACTTATTCTTCTATTTTTCATGACCCTTTAGGTTATTTTCAGTATTTGGTTATTATAAATATGTTACTATGAACACTTGGGACATGTCTCCTGTTGCACATGCAGGGGACATACTTAGAAGCTGAATTACTGAGGATAGGATATGTGTATGTTCAATTCCGGCAGTTAATGTCAAATAATTTTCCAAATTCTTGACCAATTTATAGTCCCACCAGCAGAGTGTGAGAATTTTCGTTGTTTTAATTTTAGTCATTCTGACAAATACGTAGGGAGAACATATTTTGTCTTTAATTTGTGTTTTCTTAATTACTAATGAAGTTGAGAATCTTTTTCTGTTTACAAGTCATTTGGATGTCTCTCTTTGAATTCCCTTTTCAAGTTTCCTGTCCATTCTTTTTACAATATGCTTTTACCATAGTCATCTCTCCTTCATATTAGTTCGCAGAAGTTTTTAATGTAGTCCTGATATGAGATCTCAGTTAGATTTATATGTTTTCTCTCATTCTATGACTTGGATTTTTACTCTTTTATAGTTTTCTTTAGTTACATGTTTTTGCGTTTAATTTTGGTAAACACACACAACATAAAATTTACCATTTTAAATCTTTTAAAGTGTACAGTCCAATAGTGTTAACTATATTCACGTTGTTATGCAAAAGACCTCTAGAACTTTTATATCTTGCAAAATGAAAACTCAATACCCTTTAAGTAACAACTGCCCATTTTACCCAATCCCTAGCCCTTGACAAGCATCATTCTACTTTCTGTTTCTATGAGACTGGCTACTTAAGATTATTTCATATAAGTAAAATCCTACAGTGTTTATTACTTTGTTATTGGCTTATTTCACTTAATACAATATTCTCAAGGTTTATCTTTATCATAGAATGTGACAAGGTTTCTTTTTTAAGGTTGAATAATATTCCATTCTATGTATGTGCCACCTTTTCTTTAACTGTTCATGTCAAGGGACATTTGGGTTGCTTCTGCCTTGTGGCTTTTATGAATAATGCAGCAATAAACATGGATGTGCAACTATCTCTTCCAGGGCCTACACTGCATATTTTAGATACGTCCTCAGAAATGAGATTGCTGGATAATAATTCTCATTTTTAACTTTTGACAAATCTCCACAATTTTTCATCATGGCTGCATCATTTTTTTTTTCCCACCAACAGTACAGAGGAGTTCCAATTTCTCCACATCCTCAGCAGATTCGTTTTTTCTTTTTGTTAATTTAATTTTTATTTTAGGTGTAGGGGCACACGTGCAGATTTGTTATATATAGGTAAACTGTGTGTCACCCAGGTTTAGTGTACAGATTATTTCATCACTCAGGTGATAGGCATCATATTCCACAGGCAGCTTTTTGATCCTCTCCCTCCTCCCCACTTCCACCCTCAAGAAGGCCCCAGTGTCTGTTTTCCCCCTTTGTGTCCATGTGTTCTTGTTGTTTAGAGTTGTTTATAAGTGAGAATATTCAGTAATAGTCTTTTTGATTAATAGAAGTTCTTCATTTTAATGTAGTTCAATTCATCAATTTTAACCTTTTTATTCTATCCTTTTTTTCTTATATAACTGACTAGTTCAACCAATTTGGTTGACTAATTCTCTGTGGTTTTTGGCATCTCTGATGTGTTGTTTTGCACATCTAGGAGATTTTACAGTTTTATCATTTGTATTTCTTCAGCTTTATAATTATTATTTAACAATAATATTTATTTATTGGTAGAAATAAATATTATATTTATAATAATACAAATATTACCATAATAATTTTATATGACTATTATTATATTTTATTATAATAAATATTATATTAAGAAATATTATTTCTTGACAGAAATAAAAATTGTTAAGTAATAATTCTAAAGCCAAAGAAGTACAAATGTTAAAACTATAAAATGCCTATTTATTCATTGACACCATATTTTTCTTCAATCCTTTGAATTTTTTTTTTTTTTTTTTTTTTATTTGAGATGGAGTCTTACTCTGTTGCCCAGGCTGGAGTGCAGTGGCACCATCTTGGCTCGCTGCAACCTCCACCTTCCAGGTTCAAGCCATCCTCCTGCTTCAGCCCCCCTAGTAGCTGGGATTACAGGCATGCACCACCATGCCTGGATAATTTTTGTATTTTTAGTAGAGATGGGGTTGCACCATGTTGGCCAGGTTGGTCTCAAACTCCTGAGCTCAGGTAATCCACCTGCCCCGGCATCCCAAAGTGCTGGGATTACAGGCGTGAGCCACTGCGCCTGGCCAATTCTTTGAATATTTTTATAGACATTATAACTGTCTCTGAAGTGAGTGCCACATGGGCCAAAATACTTAACTAACCACCAAGTTTTTCAGCATAGGGAAAATCCACAGAGAACCAGGTTTTAAAAGCAGTGCAAAGACAGAACAGGGCAAAAAGTGCATGGAATGGTTCTATGATACAAGTAGTTTCCCGCAGGTTTGTTCGCTTTGGGATCTGTATTCTGACCTTCAGGTTCTCTATTACTTGAACTTTTCATAATTGGGAATATGCTTTTTTAAGAAAAGCATCCAATTCATAGATTCTGCTCTATATCACTATATTTTTTCAAGAATACACATTTTCCTCCCTTTGCCTACTTGTCTGTGGTGTCTCCTGGAGTCTCAAAATATACGAATAGTTATCAGTTAGGCATTTAAGTAGTTCAGATTCTGCATTTGGGTCTCTGTGATTTTTATGTTGTGAGCTCACAATTCTTAGCTCTTCTACTCAGTTTTTGTATTTTTATTTATGCTTTTAGATACTTCTCAGTAACTTTAGGCAATTTTAATGTCTTTAATGTTTTATAATTACTATCTGTCGCACATTTGCAGGGCCACTTATCTCCTACTATTACTGGAAGTTGATTTTGAATTAACTTTGAATATCAATTTTTTATTATCTGAAAATGTATATATTTCACTTTCATTTTTGAAGAATGATATTGCTGAGTATAAAAATTTAAGTGGAAAGTTGTGTTTCTACTGGTATGTTAAGGATATTTAAGGAGATTTTACTCTTTAAGTTTTCATTCATTGGTGCTCTTGGAAACTCATCTGTTAGTCTGTTGCTCCTTGGAAAAGAATTTATATTTTATTTTTCCTCTGGTTGCTTTTAAGGTTGTTCTTTTTTTATTTGATTTTATGTTTTGCTATGATGTATCTCTATGTAAATTTCCTTTAATCTGCCCTGCAGTCTCTTGAAGCTGTGGCTTGCTTCTTTTATCAATTTTGGAAAATTGTCTGCCAATATTATGTAAATATTTTTGTCCCACTCTCTTATCTTTTATTACAACTCCAATTAAATGTACGCTAGATATTTGTTTTCTCTATGACTCAAACCCTCCTTACTGTATTTTTCAACTTTTTGTCTCTCTGTGCATCATCGTGAGTAGTTCTTCCTGACCTATCTTCCATCTTTCTTTAACCTGTTCTTTTACTTTCTTTTTTCTTTTTCTTTTTTTTTTTTGAGAGGGAGTCTCGCTCTGTCGTCCAGGCTGGAGTGCAGTGGCGCGATCTCGGCTCACTGCAAGCTCCGCCTCCCGGGTTTACGCCATTACAGGTGCCCGCCACCTCGCCCGGCTAGTTTTTTTTTGTGTGTGTTTTTTAGTAGAGACGGGGTTTCACCGTGTTAGCCAGGATGGTCTCGATCGCCTGACCTCGTGATCCGCCCATCTCCGCCTCCCAAAGTGCTGGGATTACAGGCTTGAGCCACCGCGCCCGGCCTAATCTGTTCTTAAACTCATCCACTGAGTTATTAATTTAGCTTATTTGTATTTTTAGCTTTAGAATTTCCTTTTTGTTTTATTTTTATTAATCGATAGGTAATAACTGTACATATTTGTGGGGGTACTAGTGATGTTTCCATACACATAATGTAGAGTGATTAGATTAGGGTAATTAGCATTTCCATCATCTCAAATATTTATCATTTCTTTGTGCTGGGAATGTTCAATATCAAATTAATTCTTTTCAAAAATAAGCCATGTTTACTTTTTACAGTTTCTAGCTCATTTTGGAAACTTAAAAGTCGGCCTTTTAGCTTCACTTCACGAACATGGTAATTGTTTTATGTTCTGTTTCCGACAACTTTACTAACTGAAGAAGTTATGCATGTTTCTGCTGACTGTTATTTGTACCAGATCTTGTTCATTTTATCTTGTTTCCTCATGTTTCTCGTTATCTTTGATTAGGTGCTGTATAGTGTATTTGAAAAAAATTATTTACAGAAATAATTTGAGGCCTAAGATGATGTTAATTCCTCCAGGGAAGATTTACTTTTGTTTCTTTTATGTGCCTGGTGGCAGTACTAATCTAGGATCTCCGAAATCTAATTTTAGGATTTGAGATATTCTGTGTTACCCAGAAAATTTGATGGCAGAGAGATGCTGCAGTCCATATAGTTCTTTCATTATTTCCTGTTCACTTATTCATGGAATGCAATTTGCAGCCCTTCTGAGCCCCAAATTAAATAGGGAGTTCTTTTCTAGTTTCACCAACTTTGACCACTACTTATATGTTCCTATTCAAGTGACATTGTAAAAAGTGTTGCACAACCTTTTAATCGTCTCTTTTTGGATTTACAAATGCCCACTGGTGGGGTTGTTTTGAATGTTAGGCTCATCTCTTTAGATTCCTGTTTTCTTCCAAATTTCTCCTAAATTTGATAATTCCTAATTGCATTGTTAGTTCTTTAATGCATTTAGGAAGTTAAAAAATATTAGCTAGTCTTCTTTATTATCTTTAGCAGGTTTGGCCCAAATCACTGAACTAGGTATTGCTGGAAGTAAAAATCCTCCACAGTCAGGGGTTTGCATTCTAAGCCATGCTATTATACTCCCTCTCTTACTTTTGCCTTCTAAATAGAAAGAACAGTGTTCAGAATCTTTAGTCCAAATTGCTTCCCATCTCATTTATAGTGTAACCAAAGTCTTTAGAAGAACCTGTAAGATACTGTTTGATGTGCCCTTCTCTAGCTCTCTGACCTTATTTGCCACTGCTCTCTCATTCACTTTGCTCCCCGCACACTGATCGCTTTCGTCTTCATCTAACATACCAGGCATGCTTTTGCTCCTTTAGGATCTTTGCATTTGCTGGTCTCTGCCAGAAATTCTCCTTTCCCAAATATCCACACTTCTTTACCTTCTAAGGCCTGAAATTAAATGTTACCTTCTTTAGTGGAACCTTCCCTGACTGCCCTGTCTAAAATTTCAAATACTGTTTTCCTCTCACCTATTGTCTTGGTTTGTTTAGTGTTGCTATAACAGAATTATACAGACTGGGTAATTTACTAGGAATGGAAATTTATTCTTTCACAGTTCTGTATACTGGGAAGTTCAAGATTAAGGTGCCGTCAGATTAGAGCCTGGTCTCTTTGGTTCCAAGATGGCACCTCACGCACTGCTTCCTCCAGAGAGAAGGAATGTTGTGTCCTCACGTGGCAGAAAAGCAAGAGAGAGAGAACCCACTCCCATGAGTACTTTTTATAGGGGCATGGCAGAAGCTTCATGATCTAAATGGCTCTCATTAGGCCTGTTCCCTCAACACTGCTGCACTGAGGAACAAGTTTCTAACACGTAAATTTTGGAGGGGATACATTCAAACCATAGCACCTATGTGCTACCTACTGCTATATTGTTTTATTTTTTCCTTAGAAAGTATTATAATCTAACATATTGTATATTTTCATCTTTTAAGTCTTATTAGAAACCTCTCTTTCACTTAGAATATAAATTCCATGTAGGCAGTGATTTTTGTCTATTTGGTCATTGTTCTGTCTCCAGTACAGTGACTGGAGCTTGTCACAAAATAATTATTCAGTAAATAATTGTTGAATGGATAATAGAGAATTTTTGTTTATATGTCTCATGTAGGCTAGATATACCTTGAATTGTGCTTAAGGAATGCTTTCCTAAGTTCCTTAAGGAACAAAAGGCAATACTGGTCACATGTTGTTTTTATTAAAAGTTAAATATAAAGAGAAAAATAAATCATATACTAGAGGTGGAAAATAGTGTACTGGTAATTAATAAATAGTAAAGCAGAAATTCTTAAAGTTTAGGTTGCTTAAGAAATATGTGAGGATGCTTATTAAAATGAAGGTTCTAGGACAGGCCCTTTCGTCATGGATACTAAATCAGCAAAGATGAGGTGACAGCCAATAATGTGCATTTATACTAACATTTATAACTTGGAGAAATATTGATCTAAAGAATCACAAGTTACTCCCTGAAGCATAGAAATGAGTACAGTAGTTAGTAGCTGAGCTTGGAAAAATATTTCCTTCTCTAACATTGCAAATGCACTGACCATATCCTCCTTCAGGAATTGGTTTTTTGACTCCATGATAATTTATGGGAATTCTCAGAAGGAGACCAACTTCTTCATGCCTCAGTTTCATTCTTTGTAAATTAATTACGGACTCATTCACATTTACTATTTCTTATTTACAAAGTGTTGAAAGTGCATTCCTAGAGCAGAATTGAATGTATGAAAACATCTGATAATAAACAGAGATTATACTGGAGAGGAGTTCACAGGCTCCTGCTTCATCCTCTTGGACTGTGAGATTAAAATGCTCACCAGCTGTGTTCAATCAATATTTCTGTTCACATTTGAATGTAGTTCCAACTCAGAGACAAAGGTCTAAGAAATATATTCTAAAATTTATCAGAAAAAGAATTAAATCCCTATTCATATGCCCCCCCCCCCCTTTTTTAACCTGTTTTCTTCAGGCTCCATTTCCGTAATCCACAAATTCTTGCTACCACCTGATAAGTGAATACAAAGCATTAAAGTGCCAATTGCACAGTTTTTGTTTTTAAGGGTCAGGGAAGGGTTAGGACATCCTGGGTCTGGATTTCATTCTTTTCTAGACTTCCTGTGTAATTTGATGCTTCTCCATCTGCACTCAGAATCCTATTAGAAAAAAAGAGATTTCAGCTGCTTTTTCACTCGCATGTAACTGCGTTTCTAATGGCAACTTCCCAATAGAGGTTCAGGTGCTTATGTGAAGAAAGGACATTCTCACTCCATTTCAATGAATTTGGAACAGTGCATTTAGAAGAATAAGCTTTATATTTTTTCATCCAGCATACCTCTTACCTTTAATTTAGAAGCAAGCAGGTCTACCCCTAAATATGTTTTGATATTTTCTCTACTAATCTATTGAATTGAAGTGTTTATTTTTTGAGGCTCTATGAGGATGGTGGTATTATTTTGTGGTAGTTATTGTTTTAAACTGCACAACAAGTTTTCCCATATGCACCTTCCTACTTATATAATAGGCTCCTTCCTTATACACCCCAGTATTAGTGGATGGGAGTAACAGTCGTGGCAAACAGAAACACTCATTCTCCTGGCTGCATACATTGGCTGAGAGGTAGCTTAATGACATCGATCGATCAATCAGACTCCTTGGGATATTCCTATTGGGACAAGGTTGGAAAATTGTTTCTTACCTCTGTGGTCCCCTTACTGGAAGGATAGGAACCTAAGACCCCTAGAAACTATCCTACTCATCGTGTGGCTACAGCCTGCCAACAATATGAGAGAATGAGGTCCACACCTAGAAAGACGCAGAGCTGAAACGTGAGGAAAAGGCTAATTTTTAAAATTTTGTTGTTAATTGGCATGTAATAGTTGTACATATATATGGAGTACATTGTGATGTTTCAAGGTGATCTAGTCCCGAATCTATTAGGTTAGTGCAAAATGTTTGATGTTGGGACCATTCATTTTCTTCCCTTCTATATAGTCAATAAATTAATTTTTACCACACGCTAGTTGAATTGCATTTCTGTTATTTCAAACTGAAAATACCCTGACTAAAATAAACAATAACAACAAATAGAAATGGAGATTTAAAAAAAACATGCAGGAAGTTAACAATTCCTTCAATGGTACGAATGAGTGCTCTGGATATGTCACATATGTAGGCATTTTCGTTAATAACTTGGTTTTGTGCCAGGATTCCTTTATTCCTCTTGCATCTAACATTAATAAATTGCTATTTGTTGTTAAGGGAAGTAGGGAACTCCTGTAATATTAAATTTAGGGAGATCCCAGAAAGCTAGCCTTCCCAAAGTCTTTCAAAACCTGGCTACATTGTCACCTTAGGCTTAGGAAGCCAACATTCAATATAGACATAGAAAGATCTCTTTCTTAAGGGGAGAATTCCAGGGTAGCTGATAAATTGTATTCTTTTTTGGCACCATGACTCATAGCTATAACTTTTTAACTCTTTAGGGGGACTTTTGCATTTGCCATGGGAGATGTCATTTCAATGCCTAAAAGTCAAATAGACTAAAGATAGGATGTAGCTTGGGACATGCATACTGGGACACTTCTGAGTGTGAAAGGGGTTTCTATCAACAGTTAGACCCAGGACAATAGGTCCAAGAACACCAAGAACAAGAACACCAAGAACCAAGAACATGCTAAAGAAAGGGAGATATTTGTTTGTCTTTGCCAAAGATGATAGACTCTTTTTCTAGACTAGTGATTTCTAAACTGGTTCCACATTAGAATTGCCTGGGAAAGTTAAAAAAAAAAATACAGAAGCCACGTTTCCTCACCCAGAGATTTTGATGAATTGTCTGGAGTGGCATATCGGAATTTCACTTTTAAGAAGTTCCCCGGAGACTGTACAGCATAGTTTTAGTATGTAAGTATGTAAACCTGAATCTCAATAGGCTAAGACCTGGGGTCTCTCCTTCCATTAGCTAGGTGTGTGATTCTGGACAAATAATTTTCTGATCTTCAGTGGCTTCATCTATAAAAAGAGGGGTTTAGTCTAAAAAATACTCTAAGATCAATTGAACTCTAATATTCTACATTCTGATCCTTGTAAGAACTCTTCTTTACAGGGATTAAAATCTCTTAAAGTGAGAACCTACTTCCCCTAGTCTTGGACAATGACAGAATATTACTGGGAGGAAGGCTAATCAAGTTCATTTCTTAAAAGCCAAGGATGTGTTGTATAAACGAACTGATAGGACACGCACACATATTAATTCTAGTGCTGTTTAAGAGCACCTAGCAGTTTTCATGCCAGCTGAGAGGATGAAAGGCCTGCAACCCCCAGAAACATTATGTAATCTTTGCAATCTAATTCAGCGCAACCTTCAACAACTGAAATGTTGAAGGACAGGTTTACTTTTCCCCAGAACGAATTTTCATGGTTGCTTATACTGAGAAGGCAGTGCATTGTGTGTGTCTTATTAATGACCTAATTCAGTGTGTTCTTCTGTCTATAAATGGAGACAAACTGAGAGATATACAACTGGTCTAAAATAGAAGGCCGAGTTCAGGGTGTGAAATGTATTTTGTTAAGTCATTTGAAGCCTCAGTGTCTCATTCCTTTTAACAACAAACTCCTTTAAAGACTTAATGCTAGCATTGAGTTACTTTTTATAATTCCATAAGAACCCTCTCCCCTCTGCTTCTTTTGTTCTGGCTGAGTTAATACCTCAGGTAGGATATGCTAGATTGTGGCACCTTCTCCTCAAACTCACCAACCAGCAGTCTTCCATTCTTTTTCCATAGAGTAGTCCCTAATAAATACAAATGAGACGGAATATCTCTCTACTTAATGTTTCACTCCTGAGTTGATCATATATAGCCTATTTGTCCAAAAACATTTTTGAGTTCCTACTGGGTTTTCAGCAGACCTTTAGATTTAAACTGCCCTAAGTTTTTGTTGGTTTGTTTTTCTTCATCTCTGTATCTCGGCCTGTAAAACCTCCAAACGTGATCCATATTAAAAAATGATGTTTTCTGCCTAGATCTCAAATCAAAATAAATTTCCCCCTCCTGGCAATAGTATCAGCTTAAGAATTAGGGAAAAAATCAATCAAACTAATTTATATAACTGTATAAATGACTAAAAATACATATATTGTTTCAGTAGGACAATAAAATGTACGCATTCTATTTAGCTACTTATAAGTAGCTAAATTTTTTCAGCTTTCTGTCTGCTTTCTAAAAATATACTGACATTTCTTATACACATTTCTCACAATAAGTTGAGTTCACATATTAGGGTACTTGGTGCACATTTCCCTATGAAGTCGAGCTGTAGATGATAGCTGGCTTATCAACCAGCCCCCAAATCCCCATCTAACTCTTCTTGTAATTTAAAAACGGAGGACTATTAATAAATGTTGCATAAGTGAATAACTGAATAGAAGCTAGACAGGGAGGAGGGCTCGTCCATGAAGAGGGTCTGTGGGTAGTATTCAGTGCTAGAAGACATTTCCTCCTCTTTTCCAGGGCAAAACACTGCCCTGGGTAAAATTATAATGCTCACAGGGTATCTTTTGTATCATAACTCTCTGCTCATACTTTCCAACCTCTTTAGACTCTCTCTTCAGTGCTTTCCTAGGTTTGTAAGTATAATATTTGACCCTTCCCTTCTCCTGGAAGGCCTCCTTGCTCCAATATTACCTATTTCTCCCCTACAAAAACCCTTCATACCTCTCAAATGAAATCCATCTTTTATGAACTCTTTCTAATCACCTTTTAGTATGGAAATAAGCTGATTTAAACAAGATTGTTTGTGCTTTAAAGGAAGATATGTGTTAACCCAAAGTATCTCCAACAGTGGAGTTTTATTTAGTCTGGCTAATTCAATGTGACAATTCAGGCAGAGTGAAAGAATATATTTTCTGGGGGCCAATCTATAGAATGTCTTGACTGTGTATCTTTCTCCAGTTACCTCTTTCGTATCTTTTCTTCTTTCTATGTTTTACTTGGGTGGAGGAAACAATGGCTAAATTTCATAGATCATTTATCCAGAAAATAAATATCAAACAATGAAATTGTCTTGAAAGTATTTTAAAATTTATTCATGCCTTTTTTGGATTTTGAATGTTTTTTAAAATGTATTCATCTTTTTTTTTCAGCAATTCAAGAATGACCTGCTATTTGCTATGTTGCAGCAGTGAGGGCAGTGAAGGGGCTGTGGTGTGATCCAGAAGGCTGAGAATTGTGCAGTGGGTGCTGTCACCTTGAAGACATCAGCGTGATCAGGCAGATCATCATGGTAGTAAAATAGATTAAAAACTGCTCTAAGAGGCCATTTTATGAAATAAAAGTGATTTACCACTGAACAGGAGATATCCCAGTTGTGGTGGCTGGAAGAGAAATTTTCTAAGCAAAGATGAGAAAAAGCAAATGGCTGGTGCTGATGAATCTTTCCAAGCAGTGCTATGTGGCTTCTGTATGCTTCTGCAGACACTGCATCTGTACTCCTGTAGTGAGTGATTCTGACATGGCACACATGCATATCAACACAGATTTCCCTGAAGTACACACTTCACAGGGTTTCAATGACTCCAAGAGTTTTTGTCAGTGTCATTTTTAAAAGAAGGTGGACGTTCACTACAAATTTTGATTTTTTGTTGTTGTCGTTGATGTTGCAGGAAATGATACAGTGTATCTGTTATGATTTTGTGAGTAAAACTTCAATTTTAACAAATTTTATAAAGGTAAAGATGAAGCAAGATGATTCAGCAATCCTGTAACTCCCAGCCTATTCCCACTCTCCCAATCCAACCCATATCCATCACCAACTTGAGAAAAGGAAAGGTGAGGAGGACCCAGCAAAGTGGTTGAATCTCAGCAAATCAATGAGTTGGGAAAGAGAGACAGTTTCAGACTGGGGGTTGAAGAGAAAGTTTTTATTGATTGATTGATTGATTTCTTTTTTCTTTTCTTTTTTGCCTCTTACCTTGGGTTTGGCAAATGAAAGGCTCTAGTGGATGTGGAATTTGAAAGCACTGGAGAAGAGAAGGGAAAACAAGATGTGCTAACTGCGACATTTTGCTGAGTGCCTAGAAATAGATCTCCTTACTGTCTTTACAGAGGTTTAACTAAGGAATGAAATTCCACTGAAACCTTTTTTGCCTGTTTGGATTGTGCCTCTTTCACAGTGACACTACTCTGGGGCTAAGTCTGATGTGTCACAACCCAACCCAACAGGCTGGGGCTTTATCTCTTTTTCAATTGATTACATGAAATAATTGTATTAAATAGAAAATGTAAAGGCATAAATGCCTTGATATTTATTTTTTATCAGTCCTTATATTCCTTAGTAGATCTCTATTTAAAGCTCTAAAATTATTTATCTTCTCCTCCTCTGATACTGCTTTTCAGTCTATTACTCCCCAAATTCTGTGAATGTGAGGAAACATAGAAATTCTGAATATTTCTGAAAACAATCTTCTGTTGTAAAAGTAGTATGATCTCGTTAAACAAAATTTGTAAAAAAAAAAAAAAAAAAGAAAAGAAAAGAAAAAAAAAAAGAAAAGAAAGAAAATAAAAAAAAAAGAAAAGAAAGAAAAGAAAAAAATCACCTACAACATTATTACCCTAATATAAACTGATACAAATGAATACAATACTGCTTTGGTATTTTCTCTCCATATTTTCTTTTAGAAAGCCTCGTCATGATTATATTAAGCACTTTACCTCAGGTAAAGCACTCAGCTTCCCCTTCGATTCTAGCATTTGGGATCTGAAGGGCATGACCTTCGGTAGCCATTTTTTTATACTTCAAGAGTTTATATGCCAGGATCAGACTGTCAAATAGGTCCATATTAATATCTGTTAAATTCTGAAAGTTCAGGGACAAACTTTTAATGTATCTTTAGCAAAAAATGATAAACTTGGAGGTGCTAAGTAAATAAAATTTCTTAACAAAATTCCAGTACAATGTTCACATGTACCATTCTGATACTGTATATTTGCCCTTACATCCTTGTCTGCACAGCAGGATGCTGTGCCAGATCATCTCAGCAAGAGGTCTCTACATCACAATGTTGGCAAAACTAGAGTGGGTGAAAAGACCCTCTTATTACCTTTTCTGGGCCCGACTTTGTCATAATGAACCTGCATAAGATGATCTCTAAGGTTCAGTTGTGTTGTAGCAGTATATTATGTAGACTTGAGAACCTGAAAAATTTCCTCCACTTAGCACAGTTATTTCTAGACAGAAATGTCTTTTGTATTCTTAAGGCATATCATGTATGACAGCAGTCCCCTAATTTTTTTCTTACACACCTGCTAAAAGAATTCTAAAAAGCTATATACCCTCCTGCACATTTAAATGGACATTAAAATTTCTTTTCATCACTAAAAACAATGATAAGGGGTGTAATTTTCAGTATAATATAAATATTGACCTTTTAGAATAAAGCCATTTTAAAAGCACTCAATATAACAAAAACCATAGCAATGTGCTACTAGCTATAACCCATTGAAAACTAGATGATCATGCTTTTCAAACCAGAAATTTCATTTGTAGTTTTGTTCTTTTATTTCCATTCCATCCCCCCACAGAATTGTTTCTTAATTCAATATATTTTTATGCTTTAAAATCTTCCATTTTTTCACTTGTAGTTTTCTTCATACTTGTATTTCTGCATCTGAATTATAACCTAATTGATTTTTATGCTTAAAAATCCCTTATTAATCATATTATTCAGCAACAAATGCATGAGTACTCATTTGGGAACTAATTTTAAAAATTCATGTCCATAGGTTCTAACTGTTCAAATGTTTCTTTTGGATTGAGTATTCATTATAGTTATTAGTACGAAATAGGACTAAATGGCATGAATATATTACACATTTTGATACATAATTATTAAGCAAATCCATTTCTTAGGGGGATAGATATAATTTTTAAAAATAATTAGCTTATTGTAGACATGGATGAATATTACTAATTGTTAGGCAGGGTTGAGCATCAACTTTGCTTTATTTCTCCTTCTTAGGGATGAAAAGCTTATGTTCACTTAAGTAGATGAGAATGAAGGTTCTGTTACAGTAATGTCAGTCAGTTTTATTGACTCAAGTCATATGCAAAAAACACATATATCTCTGTCATGGTTAACTTTATGTGTCACCTTGGCAAGGCTATGGTGCCCATTTATTTGGTCAAACACTAGTCTAGATTTTGCCATGAAGGTATTTGTAGAGGTGATGAACATTTACAACCAATACACCTTGAGTAAAGCAAATTGCCTACAATAATGTGGCTAAGCCTCGTTTATTCTATTGGATGTCTTAAGAGAAAAGACTGAGGTTTCCCAAAAGAGAAGCAATTCTACCTTAAGACTGCAGACAGCATAGAAACCTTGCCTGAGTTTACAGCCTGCTGACTGCTCTGTTGATTTTGGTTTCAAGACTGCAATATCAATTCCTACCTGAATTTCCAGCCTGCCAGCCAGTCTTACAAACTTCAGACTTGTTAACCCCACTGCAAGACCCAATTCCTTTAGATAGTTCTCTCTCTCTCTCTCTCTCTCTCTCTCTCTCTCTCTGTTTCCATCTCTATCTCTATCCCCACCTCTATCTTTATCTCTATCTTTATCCCTCCCCCTCTGTCTCTGTCTCTATCTCTATCTCTCTCTATCTCCATTTCTCTCTCTATCTCTGTATCTATCTATATATTTATCTCTATCTCCTATTGGTTCTGTTTATCTGAAGAATCCTAACTAGTAGTCTCGTATCAAAAGCACTTTTAGTGACCTATCATTGACAATTGAATTAGACTCTTTACATTTTTTTAAGAAAAATAATTGAATACCCCTCAATTGAAAAAAAATGATTTGTTACCTAATCTTAATTTTCTTTTCTTTTTTTAGGTACTGCATTTCCTGGACATGATCTTAATTTTCTTAATACCTCCACCAACATTTCAAATATCCTCTGTAATGCCCCAGAGGTTTTCTTATGCCCTTAAGGTAGTTTTCTTTCTTTTGTGAAGCAGAAGAAGGGAAATTGTTAAAGGGAATCATTTTAACTAAATTTATTTCCATAAAACTATCTTTGTCTTTATATCCCATGGAAAGTGTTAGGCAGCCTCAGGATTATATCTCAGTTGGAAAACTGCAGATGTAAACCTTCTTGCTATCTACATACTTACATATTTTTCTGTTGTTATTTGCTTACGAATAGCATTTTGACTACAGTAGAAATAAAATACATTAAATGAATAAGCTCAGAAATAAGAAAAAAGGGTCAATGGTGATAATTTATTTGGAAACTATATTTTAATGGTATTAATGGTGTAATTGACATTTAGTTAAACATATTTCAACATAACTAGAGCACTTTAACTCTTATGGTCCATTTAAAATGTAATCGTACATTTATGTATTTCTAGTTAATGTATCAAACTCAACTGAGTAATCAATGTACATCATTTGTTTTGCTCCTAAGTTAATACACTAAGTTATGCTTTAAAATTACTAATTTGCTGCAATATCCAACACTCTCTTTTAAGTCTTACATTGGGAGAAAAGGATATAAACATTTCATGACACCATACCCAAGTTTTTTATGCCCTTGGCAGTGTCAGTTGAACAGACAGTGTCATTTAATGTTTGAGGCAGCATCTGAATTCCTTTTATTCTTAAGATTCTATTTTAAAATGCAGTTTTTAGAAAGTTAATATGAATAGAAAAATTTCTAACATTTTATGTGTATGTGTTTTGTTTGGTACAGGCTGAGCATCTCAAATCTGAAAATTCGAAATCTGAAATGTTTCTAAAATTCAACTCTTTTGAGTGCTGATATGACGTTCAAAGGAAATGCTCATTGGAGCATTTCAGATTTTGGATTTTTGGATTTGGGATATTTAACCAGGGTAAAATGTAGAATGCAAATATTCCAAAATCTGAATCAAATTGAAATCTGAAACACTTGTGGTTCCAAGCATTTTGGATAAGGGATAATTAAGCTGCATAACTTATAAAACTGAATATAACAAAATTTCCCAACATGTGGAAAATGATGTCTTTTTTCAAAAATGTCAATAGCAGATACATGGTACAATAAGTAAGGGGAAAAATGAGGTTTCATATCTTCCAGTTTCCTAATTACACCATTCTAGGTTGGAAGAAAGTGTCAGTAAGATCATTTCTCCTATTTGAAAATCATACAAAACTTGTCAGAGTGACTCAGGCCAGGAGTGTAGCTAAATGATATCTCCCCACATCTATATAATAAGTTGTTACCTGTTTTAAAAGGAAAAGCTCTCAGCATGACTTTAATGTTGCATTTCTGGAATACAGCTTGAAAAGCTCTTCTCAGGGTTGAACAGAGCATGAAAGTAATGGTTATTATCTACTCACATGAAAGAAAAAGAAAGAAAGAGAGAGAGAGAGAAAGAAAGAAAAGAAAGAGAAAGAAGGAAAGAAAGAAAGAAAGAAAGAAAGAAAGAAAGAAAGAAAGAAAGAAAGAAAGAAAGAAAGAAAAGAAAAGAAAGAAAAGAAAGAAACCACAGAAAACTACTTACTGTCTTTAGGCTCTACTTTGAAAAGTGCCCTTTATGCACGCTTTTACACTGTTGGTGGGATTGTAAACTAGTTCAACCATTGTGGAAGACAGTGTGGCGATTCCTCTAGGATCTAGAATCAGAAATACCATTTGACCCAGCAATCCCATTACTGGGTATATACCCAAAGGATTATAAATCATTCTGTTATAAAGACACACGCACACATATGTTTATTGCAGCACTGTTCACAATAGCAAAGACTTGGAACCAACCCAAATGCCCATCAATGATAGACTGGATAAAGAAAATGTGGCACATATATACCATGGAATACTATGCAGTCATAAAAAAGGATGTATTCATGTCCCTTGCAGGGACATGGATGAAGCTGGAAATCATCATTCTCAGCAAACAAGAACAGAAAATCAGACACTACGTGTTCTCACTCATAAGCGGGAGCTGAACAATGAGAAAACATGGACACAGGGAGGGGAACATCACACACTGGGCCTGTTTGGGGGTGGGGGGTGGCTAGGGGAAGGATAGCATTAGGAGAAATACCTAATGCAAATAACAGGTTAATGGGTGCAGCAAACCACCACGGCATGTGTATACCTATGTAACAAACCTGCATGTTCTGCACATGTATCCCAGAACTTAAGGTATAATAAATAAATAAATAAATAAATAATTTAAAAAGTGCCTTTTATGTGTGTGTGTACTTACATACATTATATATATATATATATTAAATATATATTTTTTTATAGTCCAGAGGTCTTTTATCTTTATATACCTATTGTGGCATGAATTCATAGGGAATAGGTTCCAGGAGCTCAGGCTCCTCTCCATTTTTCTCCAAAGTGTACTTCTCTGGGTGGGGCTGACTGACACCAAGTACCTTTGTCTTTGGCTTCCTTTCTTTCTGATCATTTTCCTTCACGCGTTTCAGGAAGCTATTTCAGGTCTTAGAGTGCTTAATGTGTTCAACATGCACATTAATTCTCTTGGCAAGAATCCTGCCCTTGTTTATTTAGAACAATGCCAACAGCATGCTGGGTAACACTGTAGACTCTTCCAGGTTTGCCATGGTAGCACTTGTGGGGTATCCCTTTTTGAACAGTATCCATTCCTTTGATGTCTACAATATCCCCTTTCTTATAGATTACCATGTATGTGGCCAAAGGAACAATTCTATATTTTCTAAAAGGCCGAGAGAACAATTATCAGGTGACTCTCCTGTTTCCCTTTGTGTTCATCATTTTGGCGAATTACTGGAAGACGGTGGTTCTGGCTGAAAGGGATATTTTTATAGCTTTTATTCTGCAGTTATTAATTTTTATATTGTTGATTTGTGCACGTGTAATTATATTCAATCTTCTCTCTCTGAGATCTGATGATATAAAAGGCTGATATTTATGTTGCCAAATATTTTACCTAGGTAAAAACATAACTGAATATAAAAGATTACATTTATCATAAATTACATACCCTAAACTGCATAATCAGAATAGCAAAATGCAGACACTTTCATCAATTCAATTTTGATGGTTTAAAAGCATTTTCCCCCACTGGTGTGCTGAAACTGGCCTGCACTGGCTTATAACAGCTGATTGTTAGATTTTTAGGAATCATGTTGGCAGCTTGAAATCAGTCATAGAAGGAGTATTTACACCATGGAAACCAGCAAATGTTACAAACCAGCACCTTTTTTTTTCCCCCTCCAGGGAGAGGCCAGATGTTAAACATTAACCAGTACACTACTACCTATGTACACAAAGTCTCTCTCTCTCTCTTTCTCTCCTCTCTCTTTTTCTCCTCTCTCTCTCTCTCTCTCTCGCTAATAAAGTTTGTATGATTAGGAGGAAGAAATTCAATGATTAATATCAAATTGCCTATTACAATTTTTTTGTGAAGTTGTTGTGAATTGAATGTATTATATTCTTGGGAGAAAAAAATGCAATCTGGATCAAAGATGAATGCCTTGTAGGAAATGTATGAATTGGTTTCAGAACGTACAGTTCTAGATTTTCTTGACAATCAAAAACATGTTCAGTGAAAATGAATACTTTTTTTATTTTAATATATAAGGACTCCATTTACAACTGAGCAACTATCTTTTTTTTAGGGGAAATTTTTTTACAAGATTCTTCCTCTTGCCTCAAAAAATAAGGAGCCCAAACTTAGACTCAAGTTCTGTTTAATGTTAGGCAATGCTTCTTGGCAAAGGAAGAGAACTATGGTGTTCTATCAGTATGGAATTAGCCCCAAGGCATGCTGCTCCAAATACTGTTACTTATATTGTTACCAGTTATAAGAGCCTTTATTGTACTCAATACACACATGCACACAGGAAAAGTAGGGTCAATATTGGTGGTGGAGCTGTGAGTTGCACAAATATGCTGCCTGAGTAGTTATGTGTCTGAATTAGCTAACATTAGCATCCATTATGCCTAAATAGCTTTCAAAATATAATACTGAAATTTCTGTCTTCTGCCCCAGAGTTTATATGTCAAAAGTTATTGAATTTAGAGATTTCTAAGATTGACATGCAAACCAATGTAGTCCAAGATTCTCTCACAAGGCTACTTGTTCAGAAAAATTGTGAGACCTAGGTCATATCTCTTTTCATTCACATAATTTTTCACACAGACAGCTTTTAGCAATAATTAGAGAGTTATCATTGTCTTATATAATTTTACTCTTTAATAAACAAGATTGCAGTTATGACAGAAAAAACATCTACTTATTATGGTAATGAATTATTCACTCATGACTGAGAGACACATAATTATATGGTGATTTGGTTTATCTTCAATAAAGAGTTCTAAATTTTATTTTTTAATGATTTAAAATAAAATTATGTGGTATATAATTACATTTTGTAAATGTTCCACTCATATTTGAATAAAATGTATATTTTTACCCAGGCACAGTGGCTTATGCCTGTAATCCCAGCACTTTGGGAAGCTGAGATGGGAGGATTGCTTGAGGCCAGGAGTTTGACACCAGCCTGGACAGCATAGTAAGACCTCATCTCTACAAAAATAAAAATAAAAAAAATTTAGCTGGGCATGGTGGTGCATGCCTATAGTTGCAGCTACTCAGTAGGCTTAGGTGGGAGGATTGCTTGATCCCAGGAGTTTACGGCTGCAGTGAGCTATGATTGTGTCACTGTACTCCAGCCTGGGCAACAGAGCAAGCCCCTGTCTTTTTTTTCTGTTTGTATATTTTCTGTTTGAGAGTTCCCATAGGAAGTTTCCTCACATGATTTTGTATTTGTCAATTTCTCTATTTATGTATACTGAAGCTCTACTTGACTGTTGTTCCTTCTTGGTGAATTATTCCCTTCATAAATTTGAAATACTCCTTTCTGTCCTTTTCAATATCTTGAAATCTACTTTTTTATTGCTACTAAAAATACTAGTACATCAGATTTTTTTTTTTTTTTAAACTGATATTTCCTTGTTGGTTTTTTCCCACTTGGAATCTTCAATCTTTTGTGTTATTTTGTTTAAATGAGTCTTATCACATAAACAGTATGGTATCTGAGAATTTCTGTCTTTTATGAGGTAAATTTAAACCATTCACTTTTGGGGGGAATTACTGGTAAGTTTGGACTTAATTTGTCATTTCTCTTTTTTTGTGCTCAATTTACCATCCTTTCCATTCCCTGGTGTTTTCTTTTCTACTTCTTATTGAGTTGGCCAATCATTCTATTTTCACCCCTATCCATATGGAAGTTCTACATGTTTTGTAAGTTTTAATTTTCAGGAGTTCCCTTAATATTTTCCATTTTTCTTGATTTCAAGGCAAGAAATCATAAACATATAGTTTGATGATTTTTCACACCCAAAACAAAAAACAGAATATTAGTAGCATCCTGGAGGCCTCCTTTGGCCCTCTTCCAGTTCTAACTCCTTTCCCCAAGATAACCATTATCCTGGCTTCTAGCATAAGAGATTAGTTTCTCCTGTTCTTGAATGTTATGTACATGGAATCACGTGGTATTTATTTTTGTTTGGCTCATTTTTTCTTGCTGACATTATGTTGGTGAGATTCATCTGTATTGTTACACAGAGTTGTAGTTTATTCATTGTCATTATTATATAATACTTTGTTGTATCACTATGCCGTAATTTATTTATGGATTCTACTGTTGATGGGCTTCAGGTAATTTTCAGTTTTTGGCAATTACAAATAATGCAGCCATGAATATTCTAGTACAAGTCTTTTGATATGTATTAGTACTAGCTTATGTTGGGTATATTTGTACAAATAAAAATATTGGGTCATATGGTATGTGTATATCCAATACTGGTAGACACGGTCACTTTCCCAAAGTGATGGTACCAATCTGAAATCTCACCAGCAGTGTATGAGAGTTCTGATTGTTCCACATCTTCACCAACACTTGGTAACATATGTTCTTTTCTTTTTAGCAGTAATATTTTATTTTATTTTATTTTATTTTATTTTATTTTTGAGACGGAGTCTTGCTCTGTGCCCCAGGCTGGAGTGCAGTGGCGCGATCTCGGCTCACTGCAAACTCCGCCCCCCCGGGTTCACGCCATTCTCCTGCCTCAGCCTCCCGAGTAGCTGGGACTACAGGCGCCCGCCACCTCGCCTGGCTAATTTTCTTGTATTTTTAGTAGAGACGGGGTTTCACCGTGTTAGCCAGGATGGTCTCGATCTCCTGACCTCGTGATCCGCCCGTCTCGGCCTCCCAAAGTGCTGGGATTACAGGCTTGAGCCACCGTGCCCGGCCAGCAGTAATATTTTAAATATGAAAACTTTAACTCATGTTGAAACATAATTTTACAAATTACGTTGGGTTAATCTTATCCATTGGGCCCAAGTGCAATTTTTTTCTTCTTCTCCTTCCTGCCCATATTAAGATTATCTAGAATTTTAGTTATACATTATTATTGTTATTAGTTCTCATGGTTTTTGTAATTCTTTTTTTCCTTAAATTCTCTAGCTATTCTTACAGAGTTTTTGAAAATTACGTTTTAGTATCTGAAAATGTCTTTATTTTGCTTTTTCATGATTTGAAATTCTAACAAAAATTATTTCTCTTTTAAACTATTGAAGATATTTCTCCATTAGTTTGCATTCATTCTTACCTATGAGAAGTTCTATGTTACCCCAATTATTGCTCCTTAATGGGTCTTTTTTCCTCTTTGTAGGATCTTCAGATTTTTCTGATGTCATGAAATTTCGCTATGATGGATCCACAGAAAGGATTTTGTTCATTTTTTCTAATGAGAACTTTAAATATTCTTACCTCTTTTTTGTTCTGAAATGAAAATAAAATCTTAAATATTTTTCCCTTCCATTTTCTTTGGTCCCTTTGAAACTTTTAAAATTTTTGAAACTTTTCAATCTATCCTCTTTCTTGGCATTTTGGGGCTACACTCTAGGTGAAATATTAGAGCTGTGTGAATGTATGTGTGTGTGTGTGTGTGTGTGTATGTGTCTTTGGATAGGAAAACCCATGTACACACTATTCAACCTCAAGAACTATCATTATTCACTTTATGTATTTCAATACATGATTTATCTACTTATCTATTCCCATAAATGCACTATATAAATGTGTGTGTGTGTGTGTGTATGTATATATATATATTTTGGTTGGAGTTTTCTTAAAGTAAATTCAGACAAATCATTTTATTGGTAATTACTTAAATATTTCTAATAGATAAGGACTTTTCTTTTAAATTTAACAATTATCACTCTTAAAATAATTAATGATAATTCCTTTATAGTATTTAACACCTAGTTCATGAACAATTTGAGTATATATATCAGTTGATTTGTTCAAATAAGTCAACACATTGCATTTGGTTGGTTTACCTCTTAAATTCCTTTATTCTATTGCAGTCGTCACTTGTTTTTAAAATACTATTTGTTTATTGCATAAACGATACTTTTGTACTGTAGACTTTCCCATACTGTGAATTATATTGATTGCATCTTTCTGGTATTATTTAACATGCTTTTGTATCACTTGAAATTTCTATAAATGAACATTTTGATCTAGCTGCTTAATTGGATTCTGATCCAATTTATTTTTGCAAGATTAATACGTAAGTGGGGCTAGGTTTGTAATACAAAGACAGTTCTTTCTGTCTTCGTGATCTTAGGATCCACTGGTGGATTCAGGTACTCTCTGCCTATCCAGTCATCATAAAGATCCTTATCAGTAATATTAGCAGCCATTAATGAATACTATAATATTAATTATTAGGGGCACAAAAGTGTTTCTTTTCTAATAGATATTATTCTACAAAGGAGAACTCATCCCTTATCAACTTTTTGGTCCCCTTGAATAGTTGTTACAGAAAAGATCAATGCTAATTATTTCACTGATTTCACAGTTTTCTGGAAAAAAAAAAAAATGGTGTCCTAACAACCTCTAAAAATTGTTAGGCATAGGATTTTGGAGTTTTATTATGAACTCATGAATTTTTATATATTTGATGTGTTTCTATCTATCATAGTCACAATTTTTTTGATGTTCAAATTTACATTCTTTATATAAGTATATTACATTACATGGAAAACACATCATATGTTATCATACAGACACTTTAAACATACATTAAACGATTATCAAAAATTTGGTAATCCTGTTTCATCCCTCTTTCAACTTTTTTCATGGATGATTTTATGGCACATTGTATGCAAAGCAGTTCAGTTTTTTGGCTTATGTTTGTCCTATCTATACCATGTAATGGTGTCAGCAGCTATTTAGCCCCAAATATCCTCCTCTTCTCCATGGTACTCAAACAGGAATCCAGAGACTCATTTGCACTGGGAGACAAACTGAAATGACAGTCTCATGCCATCCTCCTTAATAAAGAACACTTTCATTTTATGCCCAACTACAAGTTTCAATTGTTGCATAACAAATTATGACAAATTTAGCAACTTAAAACAATGCTCATTTACTATTTCACAGTTCTATATATCTAGGCATCCTGGACCAGGATCTCTGCATAGGTCTCACAAGGCCAAAACAAAGATAAGCCAGGCTGGGCTCATATCTGCAAGTTTTGAGGAAGAATCTGCTTCTAAGATCATTCAAATTGTTGGCAGAATTTAGCATCCTTGTGATTGTAGGACTGAAGTCCACATTCCCTTGTTGGCTGTCCACCAGGGGTCACTGTCACTCCTCATGGTCTCCCTCCAAGTTTCGACCATGGTCCCCTCCATCCTCACAGCTGGCAATAAATAGTGTATAGATTTCTTTTTGTGCTTTGACTTCCTGATTTCTCTTTCTGCCACCAGCCAAACAAAATTTTTTGCCTCTCAAGGGTTTGTGTGATTAGATTAGGCCCACTCGAATAACTTTGCATTTGATTAACTCAAAGTGAACTGGTAATAGTAACTTTAACTATGTCTACAGAATCCCTTCACCAAATAAGATAACAATCCAGACACGTTTGCTCATCGTACTCACAGGTCCAAGAATCAGGGCAGATAGTCTTCAGGGGCTGCCTTAGAATCACGCCTGCCATGGCCCTGCTCATTTCACTTTTGCCACCTTTACGATGAGTTAGCTCTTAAACATTTCCTAAAAAGTAGGTTTCTGGTGAAACTTCTTCCCTCCCTTGAAGTTTATGTCCAGATGTAACAGAATTTTAAATTATGTTGTAGTTGAGACACTTACACACACACGCACACACAGTCCATCTTCAAAACAGTTTTTGACTGTTAACACGATTCTCTCAATTTGGAGGGATGCTTAAATGTTCCTCCAGAAAAACATTTAACTCTTTTTGTAGTATTTCATTAGAGGAGGAGACTATCTTTAAAAGAAACAAGTTCAAATGATTCCTAAGAGTCTTGAAGTATGTTCAAAACAGTATTTTCTAAATCTTTTCAAAATGCCAGCAGTTCTCGATAAATGAAAGGTCACGTTAATTACTTTGGCATTTAAATCAGCACCTTTAACATGATTAATTGACTTAGCATTTAATAACTGACTGTGCATTCCACTGTTACTATATGGAAATACTGATTTGGATCCAGAAGAATATTAAAACAATTATTAATTTATTCTAATTGGGCTAATCTCTGCATTTAATTATCTCCCATCAGTTTAATGAAATAATAACTTTGCTTTATAAAATGTAGCCCAATTTGCATTTTAGCTTATACTTATAAAAATAAAGGTTTAGAAATTGTCTTATATAGATGATATAATAAAACTATCCATTTCCAATGTGAAAGTTACATGACTATTCTGTCCTCAAAGGAGAAAAGTTTTAAAAACTAGTATTTCCAAGGAAGAACAATTGCAGAAGCTTAACAGTATCCCTTTGCTCTCTAGAGATGATTTATGCTAATTTTGAAATTGGAAATTCTTTTACACATATTACTTCCTGTCCTTTATATCAGGAGGAATAAAGTAGGTGAATCCCTTGAATAGAATGCAAACTCCCGACCAGGCACAGTGGCTCACGTCTGTAATCACAGCATTTTGGGAGGCCGAGGTGGGTGGATCATTTGAGGTGAGGAGTTCGAGACCAGCTTGGCCAACATGGTGAAACCCCATCTCTACTAAAAATACAAAAATTAACTGGGCGTGGTGGTGCATGCCCAGTAATCCCAGCTACTCGGGAGGCTGAGGAAGGAGAATTGCTTGAACCAGAGAGCCATAGGTTTCAGTGAGCCCCAGACTGCCCACTGCACTCCAGCCTGGACAATACAGCGAGACTCAAAAAAAAAAGAATGCAAACTCTGTTTTGATCTTAGATCTCTCTGTAACATTCTATTCTCCTAACCTGCACCTGGGGAAATCTGGGCCTTTGTAATTTTATCATTATCTGGGCCTTTGTAATTTTATCATTATGGTGACATTCTTGATTTTGCTCAACATTCTTGGGTTGTTATTTTTAAAATAGCCCTTAACTTTCCTTTGGGGGAACTCCCTCAATCCCTTTGCAAGTGGTACCTTAGTCTTCCCCTAGGCATTGGATGCTGTTTTCCTGAACAACCAGTTGGAACTGATTTATTCTTAGTACTTATACTCTCAAGAAATAGCATATTAATTACTGTTACTAAGATCCCTGGAGCTTCCTGAACTCCTGCCCTTCCCGAAGCCTTGTTCTATATAGCTTTTTGTTCAATTTTTTGAACTCTCCTTATAGACTTTCTTTCTTTCTTTCTTTTTTTTTTTTTTTTTGAGACGCAGTCTCACTCAGTTTGTCTACCGGGCAGGAGTGCAGTGTAGCTCACTACAACCTCCACCTCCCGGGTTCGAGCGATTTTCCTGCCTCAGCCTCCTGAGTAGCTGAGATTACAGGCATACACCACCGCGCTCGTCTAATATTGTATTTTAAGTAGAGACGAGGTTTCACAATGTTGGCCAGGCAGGTTGTGAACTGAGGCCTGAGCCACCACGCCCAACCTATCCTCATAGATTGTTAGTATCTTTCTCCGCCACCAAGTTACCAAGAATTACTTTCTGTTGCCTGCAGCCAAAGAAACCTAATTAATACATCCATTTAACTGTGTAGAAATTCAATTCTATACCCATTAGAGTTATCCTATATTTATCGTGTTATTATCCTCAAAGGCCCCAATGTCCCAAGGCAGCAAGAAGAAATCACATGGACGTTGCTGTTTTTCTTCCCTGCTGTGGCTCAAATGTGAACACACAGAGCATATTCAATAAATTCTTCTGTGTTAATGAAATCCCAACCATTATGTTTGAATAACAACAACAACAAAAGGATCAGAATATCAACTCTTTGTCTTTTTGTACATTAACCATGTTTGGAGAGAACATTATTAAATCATCTGGCAGGTTGAAGAATTAGTATAGTTTTTGAAAGTTGGGGCTACTTGTCCAGTAGCCTGAGGGCAGGCCAGTTACAGGAAAGTATGTTAGCAAAAGGGACAGGAAAGGCTTTACATTGTGTCATTTCTCAAATATTTGCCCACATTTGACTTGTATTTTCACACATTTATACCACATTGGTTTCTTAAAATTGCTTTAAGAAACTCATAACAATTCTTTTGTGCTGTAAATCGCAGAAAGATTTTATGTGAAATTTCAGCTGGTTTTAGGAAGAATTTGTCTTTTCTTTGGTTACTATAAGTTATTATTCAGTTTTTACAATTTGTCATGAAAACATGCTATGCCATTTCTGTGCTACTTTAAAGAATTAAATTTTATTTGTAAAAGTACATATTTCATTGCACAAAGCGTTGTATTTAATGGATAATGGGACTCACAGATAAAAAAAATGCCATGAAAACAATGCTAATTCAAAGGGATACAGATATCAAAAGAACAAGGGAAAGAAAAAGTATTAGAAAAAAAAAAAAGAGTAATGAAATGTTTTTAAAAGAAGAAATGAAAAAGGTTGAGGCCCCAAATAGCCTAAGGTCCTAAAACGTGTGGCCAATTGATCAAATTAAACCTGATAATGTTAATATAATGATTTGTTTGTGTCCCTATTTCTGTAGGATTCTACAGTTGTGCTTCACTCTTCCCTTTCTCTGGGCTCAGTCCCATCACTACGAACTGGAAAGAATGAATTCCAAAACAGTAGGAACTGTGGTCTGGTGTCAGGTCTCCTCTGCTTCCCATTCTATCCTTTGCTATTTGTTTCCACTTGCTGGTATATTTCTATTTGTTTCCACCATATGCCCCATCCAGAAATGGAGTCATGCTTTGATTCTTGTGTTAAGAATGTTTTTTGCTATCTATAACAGAAATTTGAATACAGTGGCTTAACAAATCAGAGTTTTATATTCCATTTCTCATACCTAATCCAGAATTAGATAAACCAGGACTTGTACATTGCATCACAATGCCATCAGAGACCAGAGCTTTTCTATCTTTTTACTTCACATCTTTAGCACCTTTATACATATACACTTGATCACAAGATGACTGTTGCATCTTCAGATATTAAGTCTGATTTAAGGCAGAGAGATGGGGAAAGAGTAAATGGAGTACTCTTGTTTTGGTGAACAAAGTTTTTCTTAATATCTCTCCTTCCTCTGCTATCGGATTTCTATGCGTCCTATTTATCAGTATATTAGTTAGTTTTTGATGCGTAACAAACAACTACAAAACTTCAGTAACATACAACAATAAACACTTACACATCATGATCTGGGATTCAGCTAATCAGGGCCATGCTAATGGAAGTGGGTTTGCTGAGTTCTGCTGAGCTCCCTTAACCATTTGCACGTTAGCTGGAAACTGTGCTGTAGGCTGGATGAAGCTGGGTTTGGTTGAGGCACCTTTATTCAAGTGTCAGCTCTGCATCATCGTTTTCTTTTCCTCTTCCTTGAACTGGGAGACTATCCCAGCAGAGCAGAGGTGTAAGATTAAGCAAATATACATATGCAAAGCCTCTTGAAACCTCTTGAAAGTCAAGGCTTAGAATTGGCAAGGATCATTCTGTTGGCCAAAACAAATTACATGGATGAACTCAGAGTCAGAGTTGGAGAGCACAGCAAATTTCCATGACAAACCACACAGCCGCAGGAACAGTGAAGAATTTGGGCCTTTAATGCAATTTTCCAGGCAGTCAGTGCCACACAACCATGTCTCGCTATAAGAAAGGCTGAAAAATAAAAGCATTTACCTGGGATATCACTATTGAAACAACACTTATTTATTTCCTACCTTTCTTCTTTTTTCTTCCTTCTTTCTCTTTCTAATTCTCTTCTTCTTTCCCCTCCTCCTTTTCTTCCTTCTTCTCTTTCTTTTTTCTTTTTGCAAAGAAAGGGAGTGGAAATAGACATCAGGTAGGCAGTGAACATTCATAATCATTATTTCCTATATGGTACTCTTATATCTTTAGTGTGATTGCTACTGGACCTCTCTGACAGCCTTCCTTTCTTGATCATTGCTTATTCTATTTCCTGCTTCTGAATACTGAATCTTACCCACTTGCTGGATTTCCCACTTGTGGCCTCCTGCCATGCTCACTTGATGTCATCTCATGCCCTTGCTAGGAGTTCCCCTGATTGCTTGCATTGAATCTAGGACTCTATACATTTTAGTCATTTCCAGTATCCCCATTTTATTTATTTTTTTTTGTGGGGGAGTGGACAGAGTCTTGCGTTGTCTCCCAGGCTGGAGTGCAGTGGTGTGATCTCCACTCACTGCAACCTCCCCCTTCCAGGTTCAAGTGATTCTCATGCCTCAGCCTCCCGAGTAGCTAGGATTACAGGTGTGCGCTACCACACTCAGCTAATTTTTGTATTTTTACTAGAGATGGTTTCACCATGTTGGCCAGGCTGCTCTTGAACTCCTGACCTCAGGTGATCTGCCCGCCTCGGCCTCCCAAAGTGCTGGGATTACAGGTGTGAGCCACCGCACCCTGCCCCCACTTAATTTTGACTAACATTAAGTAAAAGAAAAACAGAAAGAAAAATGTAATGACATTTGTGAATCTTAAATACAGCCTATCAAATTACAATTTTATCTGACTAAATGTAATCATCAAGAAATAAGATTAGATAGAAGATAAAAACATAGACAAATTAAGGCTGAGGATTTAAAGCAAAAGCAAAAACGAGAATCTCAAATCAATAAGTATTCCTGAAAGCTGAACGCGGGCAGGGCTTTTTGAATGCAATCATTATTGACTGAAATCAGCTGAGGAAACCTAGTGGCAAACACAGAGGGAGAGTGTGAAGGTTGATGTGGCCCAGGAACAATATGACAGGAAAAAATGGTGCAAAGTCCCAGTTGGACAGCAGGACTTGGTAAATTAGACTTGTTTCTGGCATTTTAGAGACAAGTTTTGAAGAAGTTTCAACAAATTTTTCTTGAGCGAGGCTTTGATGTTGTTGTTTGTGTTCTTATAAAATGGAAGCTCTCTACCAAATCTTAAATAATATGTTTCTGCAATATTGGCTAAATGCTATTCCCATTACTTTGCAGTTATTTATAGAATTCAGAAATAAATGTGATTATTAAAACCAACAGAGGTGTTTGGTCTTTAAAATAGAACATTACGAAAATATGCCTAAAAAGCAATTTATAACAGATCAAAGAGTTTCCTCTCCTAATCCTCAAAATTTAAGAAAATGTTTCCTGGAATCTGCCCACATCCAGTTCAATATATTTATATTTACAGTATATATCTTGATCCAAAGGTGTAAAGATAAACAGAACAAACACAAAAACATAAAACAAAACGCTGCTTGGAACAACGGAGCCCAAATTCTACCATTGGCTCTAGCACTAATTTGACATGTAAATTTATGTCACTTCATGTCTCCAGGCCTCAGTTCACACATCTGAAAATGTGATTGTGTAGCAATCACTTTATTTATTTTAAAGAAATGACGTACTTATAAACTACGCTTAAGCTAATATAAGCTCATAGTAATAAAGTGAAGTATTACTGAAGATTGCAAGGGTAAAATATACTTGACTTTTTTTACTAATGCCTAATTCTTATCTTTAATTCACCAGTAACAATCTCTGTTGCCAGTATCTTGTAGACTTTCAATAACCTTACCTGCATATAAAAGTACAGTAATTCTTAGGCCCTGGTTAAAAAAAAAAAAAAAAAAAAAAAAAAAAAAAAGGTCCTTGTGCCCAGCTTCCAGAACAGAGCCTGGCACACAGTGGTCCTCAGTAAAGATCTGTCTAACAATTGACACCTGAATGACTTGATCCCTGTGCCCCAGGTCCTGCCTTACAAACTGGTTGGTGCTAAACTTATTTTTCTTCTGTGTTCTGGCTTTTTTCTTCTCAGTCTACTGTATCACTAGGGCTTTAAGCTGTGCCCTTGAACCTCACGCTGTGACTGGGGTTCTACTTGACTCCTGATACATATTTTTCTGAAGTCAACTACGGCTTCCCATCTGGTGGCATCCTTGCACTGCTGGGCACACCCAGTTCTTGTCTCAAGCCAAGCCAGTCTCCTCTTGACAATATGGTTGAGTCTTCCAAGTGTGGTGACTGGGTCATAAGAAAACACATAACAGAATGGGTATTTTTAACTTTTGCGGTGTTTTCTCATATGTCTGTTGTACAGTTGGACCGTAAATGGGCACCTCGGGCCAGCACTATCATCTGCAGGCCATGACATAACTACAGTGGGGCTGAATTTATTGGCTCTGAGTTTTCCCAGCATGACCTCAAACTATTACTTAGGTTTTTATACAAGCAAACAGACTTTTGGCTGATACAGGTTCTAGCACAGATGCCTGAAGGAGTGACATAAAATATGGTGCTGATTAACTGTCTAGAGGGACTACTGTGGAATTTGAAACCGTTGGAATATCCATGGGCTTTCCCAAAATAACTTTTCTGGAAGTGATGTTTTTGTGTCAGCTAATCTGCTTGTCTGACAGGCTATTATAATAAACACACAGGGCCATGAAAATGCTCTTGCCATGTTTGGTTCAAATTTAACATTTTATTTTAATATTCTATGGACAAAAGACTGCATCTGTAGATTATAGACTAAAGAGTATGTATGGGTAGTCCAATAAAAAAGGATATAATATATTGTAGATGTTTTTGAAAAGATTGTCTTCTACTTAGACTAATCTATGTTGATTAGTTAAATTAATTGATCAGATAAAGTATTATCTAAGATTGAGCTAAATCTACTACAATGTATTATATTTTGATTAAATATTTTTAGGGGAGGATAAAAACCCAAACAACTGTGAACCCCAATGATCTTTTAACTTTTTTCTGTTTACCTATATAAATTCTGTAGATCTTTTATGTAACTATTTATTGTAAAAATGTATTGTAACAACGGCAATGAAAATTAAAATGGGAAAATATTGTTTCAATAGCTCTGCTTACATTTTCTCATATTCGCGTAAAGTTCTTGTTACCTGAGTATGTATAAGTTTTTAGCATTTTAGTTGTAGGGTATAATTATATATCTTAGTTCTTTTTTAAAATTAAGAAATATTTCAAATTTACAAAATAATATTATTAGCTGATATACATACATAACTAAGCTTTAACACATCTTAAGATATTGGCATGTTTTCTTCAGCTATCTTTTCTTCAAAAACATCATGAAGAAAGAAATTAAACATTGTAGAGTTAAGATCCTCTATACCCTGTATGCCCTTCTTTAGTTTTATTTTTTATTTTTGTAACTTATTCAAAGGTAACCTTTATCCTGAATTTAGTATTTATTTCTCTGGTGCATGACTTTTTACCATGTAAGTATTTCATCTTAAGCAACCTGGAACATTGTTTTTCATGGTTTTATAATTTATATAAATGGTATTATATTAAATGTCATTCTTTAGCAACTTATTTCCCTTCAAATATATGTTAGATATTTGTTTATGTTGATACATATGGCTTTAGCTCATTCATTTAAAGTATCACATAGTAGGCCTTTATATGAATATATGGTAACATTCATCCTTTTTCTGACTGAGCTGTGAGCATAATTACTGCTTTACATCACTGGCTATTGGAGTAGTTTGTTATGCAAGGTATGTAAACCAACTTTATTAGATATTGACAAGTTGCTTCTCAAGATATTTGCACCAATTTTATAATTCTGTGATTGCTTCTCAACATACTTGCCAAACCTTGGTATTGGCAGGTTGCCACGTTTTCGTTAATTTTATGGGTGGGAAATGGTAAGTTACTCTTTTATTTTGTGTTTTTCTGGTTGTTGGTCAGTTTGATTATCTTCTCATATGTCTGTTAGCCATTTAGATTTCCTATTCTGTGACTTGAATATGTTCCAATTCCATACCTATTTTAAAATTTGGCTGTTAACATTATTCTTATTAATTTTCAGGAATTCTTGCATTTATTCTAGGTACTAGTTCTTTTTCAGTGACATGTTGCAAATACCTTCTTTCAGACTTTAACCTTTGCTGTATTAAAGTCTACTTTATTAATATCTTCTTTTGTGGTTTATGTAATTTGTATTGTTTAAGAAATTCTTTTTTATAACAAGGTTATAAACATGTTCTATATTCTCTTTTAAACATTAAAAAAATTGTTTTTAACATTTTGGCTTTAATTCCTTGGGATTTATTTTGGAGTACGGCATAGGATAGGCATATTATTTAATGTTTTACCTTTGTATAACCAATTATCATAGCCCCATTTACTGAATTATTGGCAATACCACTTCTAACACATACCTAGTCTACATATTCTTGTGTCTATTTGCTGGATTCTATTCTGTTCCTGGTCTGCTAGTTTATCTCTGCCAATGCTCTCCTAGCTTAAATGACAAAACCTTAAAATAAATGTTTTCATATGTGGTCTTTAGTCCTTATTCATTAATTTTTTCTTCATTATTTTTGCCCATTTGATCTTTCATATTTTCATAGGATAAACTTATCAAATTTCATGGAAGACCTTGTTAGGATTTTGATTGGAATTACATTAAACTTTTATATTAACTTGGGGACTTTTGACATTTTTCAGGTCTTGATTCCTGAGATTCATAAATATAGTATCACTATTCCTTTAACCATATCTTCAATAATGTCTTCTAAAGTTCTCTATAAAACTCTTGCATGGTTTGTGTTAATTTTAAGTACCCTTTGATGTATTGCTATAGAGAATGGTATCTTTTTCTTTTACATTTTGTAATTCCTTATTAATGGTAATAGAATGGCTGTTTTTTTACATTTTATCTTTTGTGGGTATATAATAGGTATATATATTTATGGGTTACATGAGATATTTTGATGCAGGCATGCAATGTGTAATAATCACATCAGGGTAAATGGGTATCCATCACCTCAAGCATTTATATTAATGTCCTCTTAGTTATTTTAAGAAAAGCAATTCAATTATTTTTAGTATAGTCATCCTGTTGTGCTAGCAAATTCTAGGTCTTATTTATTCTTTCTATTTTTTGTACCCATTAGCCATACCGCCAGAAGGCCTATTTTTGTTCATTGACTTTATTATATATTCAGCAATTTATTTTTCATTGACTTTATTATATATTCTGAACTCTGTCATTAATTTGAATAGTAGGATTAAGAATTATCCTAGATTTTCTGTGTGGACAATTACATTGTCAGGATATAAGGGTTGTTTTTTTTATATTCCTTTCCTATTATTACTATCTTTTCATTTGTTTTTCTAGGTCTTCCAATAGGCTGTTGAATAGAAGTCATGATGAATATATTCGTGTCTTGTTTCTAATGTGAAAGAAATGTCTTCAAAGTTTGTTTGGCTTGTTAATAGATATCCTTTATCAAGTTATGTTGCTCATTACTCTCTTTGTTCTTAGATCTCTGCCTTTTTCTTGCAAACTACATCTCCCAGACACTCCCAACTGGGTTTCGGCTAAGTTTGGCCAATAGAATGCACTGTTAGGAGACTGGAGTGGAAGAAAAAGTGAAGTCAGGAAGTTTCTCTCCTACTCTTGATGCTTCTTTAGGTAGTATCTGACAGTAGTTCCATCTCCTCCTAGAGACAGTTCCTTTTTCCATAGTCCTCATTCACACAGAGAGTCCTTATATACATCCAGCCCTTGACTGGTAGCCTTAGGTCTTGGCATCTACCTACATTACCTCTTCCTTTTGTACCTCACATTAGGAACGTTATAGCTTCCTGCTTCATTAATGTCTGTCACCTTTTAGGACTTTGCGCTCTCTCCACACCTCTGTAACTAGTTCCCTATGTTAAATTCCTGAAACAGGACAACTTGGTATGGGATCTATTTTATTGACTGGGCCTCAATAATACATCAGATTAGAAAAGTTTCAGTCCCTTCTTTGTTTGCTAGTAGTTTTGTTTGCTTTGTTTTTTGTTTTAATATAGTGAGATCACATTTTACCAAATAGTTTTTGTTATTGAGTTGCTATATGTGAATAACTGAGAATTGTACATATTATTTCCCTTTTATTCTGTTAATGTGGTACATTAAATTTAATAGACTTCCTAAAGACACATCATTTTTGCACTCCTTGGGTGAACCCTATGTGTTTATGATGTCCTTTTAAGAACATTGTGCTGATCATTAGGTGGGAGAATCCTTAGATGTTCCTCCTTTTACAAGGCAGATTAGAACATGATGATGGGGGTTCAAATAATAAGTGATTAAAGTTTCTGTGTAATCAGGACTTGCAATATTCTGAATGCTCTTACCTGACACTTCTTAAAAAAATAAATAAAAGCACAGTGCTAAATTTTATTGTTTGCTATATTTTAAAAGAATTTTTGCATCTGTGTTCATGAGTGTAATTATTCTATAATTTTCTTTTCTTGTATTGCCCTTATCTAGTTTAGTAATGCAATTTCAATGCTCATTGTGAGTTTAATTTGTGTTTATTTCAAAGGTAATTGGTTATTTATTTCAGCTTTTAGGACTCTATCTTTGACAATTACAGTTTTATTATGATTTTATTCTTTTGAATAATTATCTCTTTAAATACTACTTCTGCATTGTTTCTTTCATGCTTTTCTTATATTCCAATGAGATTTACATTGGACGCACTTTCACCTCTGTGTCGCTTAAAAATGTAATTACTTATTTTAAGTAATACACGTTATTTTATTTTTGCAAGTTGAATGTCTTAGATTTTAATTCTTTTCTCATGGATATGATTCACTTGTCAATTTACTCTATTGATTACAAATTCTTTGTCAGTTTTTTAAATAAAATTAATTTTACCTCCAGTAAATTGACATTCTGATTATGTATTTTTTCTGGTTGTCTTTCTGAGCGTTGGCTGTGGTCCTAGTATTTTGATTTTTAGCCGCATTTTGAATGATAGTTTCTTTCCCCCTTTTATCTCCTTCTCTGCTTGCTCCTAATAAGCGTTTTTTTGTTTCCACATAGGCTCCAGGTTCCCAGTGAGAACCAAGTGTTTTAATGTATTTTGGTACCTCTACACTGATATAATTTTGGTGATATTGCAGATCCAGTCACCAAGCCAGCTATTGGCTTAGTTCTGTTTCTAGACTTGAGGCTGTGTTTGTGTCCTACTACCTTGCCAGTTGTGGTAGGGAGAATAATGGCTCCCAAAGATGTGCAGATCCTAATTCTAATCCTTAGAACCTAGGAATATGCTACCTTATGAGGAAAAGAGACTTTTGTAGATGTGATTAAAATTAAGGACTTGATATGGGGAGATTATCAAGGTGGTCCAATCTAGTCACATAAACACTTAAAACCAGAGAAACTTTTCTAGCTGTAGTCAGTCAGAGATAAATGTGATGACCAGAAAAACGGTCAGAGTGTTGCTGTCTTTGAAAATGAAGGAAGGTGCTCAAGAGCCAAGAAATGATGCGTGGTTTCTAGGAGTTGGAAAAACAAAACAAATTCTCCCATAAACTTCAGCGAGGAATGCAGTCCTGCTGACATCTTAATTTTAGCCCAGTGAGAATTGTGTCAACATACAGAAGTATAAAATAATATACTTATATTTTTGAGGTAATTTGTTACAGCAGTGATGGAAGACTGATAATAATTAGTTTTATAAACAAATTATAAATGCTATCCTCAGTAAGAGTTAGGTATACTTCTTTTAAAAGTACTTTCAATACTATTGTGTCCAGAATTGGTGGGTTCTTGGTCTCACTGACTTCAAGAACAAAGCGGCAGACCCTCGTGCTGAGACTTACAGTTATTGAAGATGGTGTGTCTGGAGTTTGTTCCCTTCAGATGTTCAGATGTGTCCGTGGTTTCTTCCTTCTGGTGGGTTCATGGTCTTGCTGACTTCAGGAGTGAAGCTGCAGACCTTCGTGGTGAGTGTTACAGCTCTTAAAGGCAGTGTGGACCCAAAGAGTGAGCAGCAACATTTATTGTAAAGAGCAAAAGAACAAAACTTCCACAGTGTGGAAGGGGACCTTAGCAGGTTGCCATCGGCTGGCTGAGGCAGACTGCTTTTTTCCCGTATCTGACCCCACCCACATCCTGCTGATTGGCCCATTTTGCAGAGAGCTGATTGGTCTGTTTTACAGAGAGCTGATTGGTCCATTTTGACAGAGTGCTGATTGGTGCATTTACAATCCCTGAGCTAGACACAGAATGCTGATTGGTGCATTTACAATCCTTTAGCTAGACACAGAGTGCTAGACAGAAAAGTTCTCCAAGTTTCCAGTAGGTTAGCTAGATATAGAGTACCGATTGGTGTATTTACAAACCTTGAGCTAGATACAGAGTACTGATTGGTGTATTTACAAACCCCTGAGCTAGACACAAAGAGTGCTGATTGGTGCATTTACAATCCTTTAGCTAGACACAGTACTAGACAGAAAAGTTATACAAGTCCCCACTAGGTTAGCTAGATACGGAGTACTGATTGGTGTATTTACAAACCTTGAGCTAGACACAGGGTGCTGATTGGTGTATTTACACTCCCTTAGCTAGACATAAAGGTTCTCCAAGTACCTACTAGACTCAGGAGCCCAGTTGGCTTACCTAGTGGATCTCGCTCCCAGGCTGCAGGCGGAGCTGCCCGCCAGTCCCACCCCATGCGCCCACACTCCTCAGCCCTTGGGCCGTGATGGGACCGGGCGCAGGGGCGCCGGGGGCGGCGCTCCTCAGGGAGGCTCCGCCGCGCAGGAGGTTGCAGGTCCCGCCCTGCCCCACGGGGAAGCAGCTGAGGCCCGGCGAGAATTGGAGCGCAGTGCCGGCGGGCAGGCACTGCTGGGGCAGCCGGTGCACCCTCTGCAGCTGCTGGCCCAGGTGCTAAGCCCCTTACTGCCCGGCGGAGGGCGCAGGCCGGCCCCAAGGGCGGGGCCCACCGAGCCCACGCCCACCCGGAACTCGCGCTGGCCCCGGTTCCCGCCCGCGTCTCCCCACCTCCCAGCAAGCAGGGGGGCCAGGCTCTGGCCTCAGCCAGCTCAGAGAGGGGCTTCGACAGTGCAGCGGCGGGATGAAGGACTCCTCAAATGCCGCCAGAATGGTTCTGGCCGCCCAGGCCGAGGAGGCGCCGAGAGCGAGGGAGGGCTGCGAGGGCTGCGAGGGCTGCCAGCGCTCTGTCACCTCTCACTGTAAAAGTACTTTTACATACTTTTTAAAGTACTTGTAATCTAATGCTTTTAAAAGTTCCATTTTATTTCCTTTATTAGCTTTTTAGCTATACTTCTTTTAAATGTATTAATGCTTGCTCTAGGAGCCCATAATAAATGGTTACATTACAATAAAGATGTATTACAATATGCATCTTTAACACAGTTTACATGAATTCATATTATATCACTTCACACACAATCAAAGAACCTGCATTTACGCCTCCTCTCCTTTGTTTTATTATATATACCTCTTCCATCTATATTATGAACCCCACAATGCAGTCTTGTAGTTTTTACGTTTAAAGTAAAACAATTATTTTTGAAAAAATTAAATAAGAGTATTTTTGATTTGCCTTCATATTTACTATTTCTCCTGTTTTTCACTTCCCCCTGTAATTCCAAGTTTTCATATAGCATAATTTCCCTTCAAATTAAATAACTTTTTAAAGTACTTGTAAAATGAAAGTATTGGGAAACTTTATTTTAGCTTTCCTTTATCTGCAAATACTTTTATTTCATCCTGGTTTTTAAGATATATTTTTGATGGATATGGAATTTTAGGCAAATAGTTTTTCCCCCAGTACTTTATAGATGTCATTTTATTGTCTTCTGCCATTGTTTCTTATGAAAAGTCATCGATTATTCTTATCATTGTTTTTGTGTGTGCACTGTGACTTTCTTCTGTAGCTGCTTCTGTCTTTCATATTTAGCAATTTGACTATGATGCTTGTAGATGTGGTTTCTGTTAAACTATTTATTTTGCTTGGTATTTGTTGGGCTTCTTGCATCTGTGACTTGAGGTCTTGCCCATCAAATGTGCAAAATAGTACAATTTCTTCCAAATATTTTTGTTTTATTACCTTTCTCTTCTGTGGCTTTAATTATACATGTTAGACTATTTAAGTGTATCTTACAGAATGCAGATGACTCTGTCCTTACAAACTTTTTTTTTTTCCTCAGTTTATGTAATTTCGATTGGCCTGTCTTCGAGTTCACTTAGTCTTTTATCTACTATGTGTGTGCAATTTGCTGTTAATCTTATCTAGTACATTTTGAAATGAAAAAATGCAGTTTTTTTTTTTTTGGTTGTAGAAGTCTATGTGATTCTTCTCTCTTTAAATACTCTTTAGCTACTATATTATTATTTAATATATTAACTATAGTTGTTTTAAAGTTCTCTCTGCTCCTTAGGTAATGCGGTCTTCTGTAGTTCTGCTTCCATTGGCTGTTTGTGTTCCAGACACTGTGATAAGAAGAGCAATAGAGGCGTTTCATCTCTCAGGCAAGGTGATTGCTCAGGTTCCTTTTATAGTTGAGTTGTTCCAGATTGGGCCACAGCTTTAACTAGATTGAGTTCACCTGCGACTAGCCCAACTTCCAATATCTAGTACAGCTGCCTTTTTTTTAAATCTTAGCTATGTTTGAGCTGGGAAGGGGCCGAGCTGCAGTTTTTGATTTTTAAACTGTCGTTATATTCACTCCAACTGTGTTCCAGTAATCTAATCACTGTGAGAGTATGTAGAACTGTGGTTCCAGACTCCTCTCCACTGCTGCTATGATTGTGGGAAAGAAGGTAAATTTTGGGAACAAATATGTTTTTTGTGTGAATGTGATTGCATTTCTTCCAGGTTTCCCCCTGTTTGGTTGGCCCACACTATCTTCTAGAAGCTTGTCTAATTTCTCCTCTTCCCTGTAAAATGTGTCAGGACCAAGGAAAAACTTTTCCTTTACTCTGTAAAGGTTCACTGAAAATCAACTCACAAAAGAAAGTTTAATAGGGGAAAAGCACACAAACTTATTAACATGTACAGGAGGACTTTATGATATCTCAGTATAAGATCTCAGAGAAAATGAAGATTGTTGACACCTTTACATCACCTTGAGATTATAGGAAAAAAATAGGGTTTGGGGTCATGGCAAAACAGGTTGTGGAAGGGAGAGGAAAGGAGGCCTGGTTAGCAAATGTGGTCTTGTTATGCAGACAAAACCTCACAGGAAGCAGCCCTGAAACAAAATAAATGTTTCTTCCAGACCTCAGTTAATCTTTCCCAGATCAAAACAGGGAAGGTCTTTAGGTAGAGCCTGGCTGCTCTGCAGCCGTGCACACTTTCTCTAGAGATGCAAATCTCCCACAAAAGACAGCTTTTCAGCTATTCTTGTATTTCCAGCCCTCTCAATAGTCATCTTGAAATACGTCAAAAAATATTTTAGGGTGAAATATTTGGTTTCTTTCAAATGTCTTGGTCTGTGGAAAGTCTGATACCCTATGTTCCGGTACCTAAACCAAGCACCCATCTCCAGGTAGGGAAATTTCTCCTAAGAAGGGGTCTGCTTGAAATTTCTTTCATTAGACCACAGATACGCCGTGACTATGCTGATGCTCTATTTCAATGTATAATAGTGTTTAAAGTTGATTTTAAGTGAAAAAATGCAGAAAAATAAGAGACTCAAAAACAGTTTTGTTAGAGTTGCCTGAAACATTTCAGTTCTATTTCATTTACAGTTTGTAAAAAAAAAAAAAAAAAAAAAAAAAAAACAACAACAACAAAAATCAGTAATAGTGCCTTTTTTCTCTTTAACATCATAAATTGGTCCCCTGATTTTTTTTTTTTTAGCGCACTATTTGAGTTGGGACTTAAGTTTTCTCATGTGGATTGTCCTTTATCTTTTTTTATGTCTTTTTTAGTAATTGTAATAACTTTCCACAAAACATAGAGTGGGCTTTATCTTCTGGGTTTTTGTTGTTGTTGTTGTTGTTGTTTTGTTGTTTTTTGAGACGGAGTTTCACTGTCCAGGCTGGAGTGCAATGGCGGAATCTTGGCTCACTGCAGTATCCGCCTCCTGAGTTCAAGCAATTCTCCTGCCTCAGTGCCCCCGGTAGCTGGGATTACAGGTGCATGCCACCACGCCCAACTGACTTTTTTTTTTTTTGAGTAGAGACAGGGTTTCACCATGTTCGCCATAAAATATTCTTCTGTTAGTCTCTCAGTTGTATCCAGGTATCATGCTCTCTATTTTATCACTACTTTAAAAATGGGATGGTTTTCCTCACATGGCCCAAAGGATATATTGGTGTGAAAAATTTTAGAACGGCTGTTTCATAAGGCATTTTAGAGACTCACATAGTGAGGATTGCACGAAAACTCTAGGGGAGTAATAGTGCAATTTATTTTCACTTTTCTTTTAATTGTCAAAAAATCCCTAAGTATAAATGCATTAAAATATGAAGTGAGAGTTCTTCTTTTCATACGACTGTCACTAAACTATCGAAGCTGAAAACAATTGGCTAAATCTATACCACTCCCTGTATCACATACTGAGTGCCCATGTAGGAATGGGGTTGCTTGGGAACCCTTTCTATCTGTTTCACTGCTCTACTTGTCTGTGTTGATACCAGGCATGTCCAGGTGTGTATTTACTTTTAACTGTGCTATTCAGTAATTAGTATATTCTTTATGTGAGGATTACCTTTTTCTGCAATTCAGAAAAATCACCAGCAGTGTATTTTCAACTGTCACTTCTTATTCATTCTCGCTGATCTCCATGTCTGGAATGCTGATTAGCATCATGTTGGAATGTTTTAGTCTATCTTCCAGGACTTTTAAATCCTTTTCATATTTTAAAAATCTTCATATTTTTATGCTGGCTTTGATTTAATTTTTCTATATTCTCCTCCAATTCATTAATACTCCTTGGTTAGGATTTATATAATCTATATTTTTTTAATAATAATGATTAAAATTTTAATTCCTAGGATTACTAAGGGCTGCTTCTCCTCCCATTCATATCCTCTCTTTTTCCTTTTCTTGTTTCTCATGGCTTTTTCAAAATCTCTCCTGTCTTTGATGCATAGCTACTTAAGTTGTATGTAGTTTTTATTTTGGCTTTTTGGGATGTTATTCAATTTTTAAAACTTTCGAGAATTTTAAGGACATTTGTTTTTCTAGAAGACTTTTAGATTATTGTTTATCTGCTTGGAATTGGGTCTGCCCATTTGTTGAATGTTTTACAGTTATTTTGGCCATCTTTCGTCTTACTCTGTTACGTGTTCTGATTTTTTTTGTTTGTTCGTTTTTGAGAAAAGTCTCACTCTGTTGCCCAGACTGGAGTGAAACGGTGTGATCTTGGCTTGCTACAACCTCTGCCTCCTGGGTTCAAGCGATTCTAATGACTTACCCACCCGAGTAACTGGAATTACAGGTGTACAACACCACACTCAGCTAATTTTTGTATTTTTAGTAGAGACAGGGTTTCACCTTGTGGCCAGGCTGCTCCGAAACTCCTGGCCTCAAGCTATCTGCCCACCTTGGCCTCCCCAAGTGTTGGGATTACAGATGTCAGCCACCATGCTTGACTGTGTTCTGGAATTTTAGTTTACAAGTTCATCTTATGCAGAAGTTTCTTCCCCACCTTCCCCACCTTTCTGTCATCTTCCTGACTCTTGGTGTCTGGTGCTTCCATGGGTTTCAGCAGGGTTCCCCATTAAGAAACAATTTTATATTGGTGAATCAGGACTTTTGTTTGAGGAGCTAGTGCTGATCAGTAATAAGAAATTTGGTCCAGTTCCTGTTGTTCTTTCTTGGCCACTCTAGGCAATGGCTCTGTGAAGACCTCCAATAGTGGTGATGCACTGACTTTGGTTAATGGGTTGGGGAAGCCCTCATGGCAGGACAATCTGGCTTGACTCAGTGGGCCTGTCTGCTCTCTTTCCCCAGAATGATTGGGGACTTTAATCCTTGTTGTCACAGTAGAGGTGAAAACTATCTGCCTGTTTTGGATTTCAGAGCTACTGCTTATATCCTGCTTATATCCCTGTATTTTTTGTTCTCTGTTTTTTTTTTTTTTTTTTTCTTCTCCCTCTGGAGTCATTTGTATGAGGATAAATACGTGTTTGCGTATTTTCTTGTATTACATCTTTGCTATTTTGGAGTGAAGGCAAGAGGAGGAAAGGTGGTCTTCTATGTGAAATCATATACCATCTTGACCAGAAGTTCAGATTTATATTTTAGAAAGGTAAGTCTGAAATAAGTATATAGTAGGCTAGAAGGCATTGAGGCTTGGGACATGAGTTCCTTTCTGAGAGATTTCAGGACTTTTTCCTGAAAAAGAGTGTTCTGTGACAAGAATAATGGAGGAGAAAGAGATAAATTCCAGAGATTTCAAAAACAGTATCCAATTAGAGATGAACAGTGGTTCTCAACAGGGCTACACTGCCCCCCAGGGGGTGTTTTGGAAATTGATGGTAGTATTTTGGGTTGTCACGGTTATGGTGGGAAGCTTCTGATATTTAGCAGGTAAGGTCCAGGCATGGTTAATTTCCGGGAATGTGCAGGACAGTCCTGTTCAACAGTCTTGTATGTCCTGAATGACTTTCAAATGTCCCAGGCAGACACTCATATGGGTTAAGCACCTATTTAAATTCATTTAAGGGCAAACCTATTTTATAAGTTAATACTACGTAGTTTTCACAAGATTTTATTATATACTGAATTTTCCAAGAAAACTACAATATTAATTCAGTGAAGATTATACTTTTTTTGTTTGGAACTTCACCATGAATTATTCACCATTTCAGAGAATCATTTCACTGACAGCAACAGTGATTATGGTATTAAATTACCGTAATAACAAATCTGGACTATTTAGTTATCTGTGATGTTTATTCACAATGGAGAAAATAAGAGATTCTTTTGAATAAACCTAAAATTGAATATTATTTAATGAAATCACATGAAGAATGAGAATTTTGCTAAATTTTATTGTTTCTTAAGAGAGTTTCTTATGAAACTGGTGGATCAGGGCTTCTGTTTGAGGAGATAGTGTTGATCAATAATATGAAATTATTATTGATCACATTATAGTCATCACATATATTTTTTATCTTTTTTAGTGACACAATGATAAATATATATATTGGAAATTGCATAATGAAATTAGTTATTGCTTTTGGGATCCTGTTGCTTTTCAACATTACTCTGATGCTATCTCCAAAGACCTAGCACACTAGTTCTCTTTAGTCTTTTGTACTGAAATTCCGTTTTTTAAAATGACCTTTTATTTTCATCTATTAAAAGCTATGATTTCTAGAGTCTCTGTAAATTTTCAGACTAAATGCATGCTTCAACGTGTAGGGAGATTTCAGGAGAGATGATAATATTTTTGTGCTATCTCATGTCATAACAAAAGAATGCTTTTAACACTACTCTTATAAGTACAGCCTAGCTTATTTGTGAGGGTATCCTACTTGCACTCATTTCTTCTACTTTGAAAGCATATAACTAATCTCGGCTTTTATCCTTACTTTATTCAATGTTATCCTACACAGACAATTTTGGTATATTAATATGTGTCTTCCAGGTTTTATTCTAGTGCTATTCATGTTGCTGTTCTTTTCTTCTTCCAACTACTTTGAATGGTTGGCTTCTGATCATCTTTCTTTTCTTGAATCTAAACATTTTCATTATAAGTAGATGCAATCACCTGAGTACTTCAAAATATCTTCCAATGTAGTGATGTCTGAGAAATTATATATTGGAATACATGTGATTTTATCATAAATTTACTTTGAAAAATTTTCCTTTTATACTATAGTTAGGACATTATACTGATTATTTTGATGTTTTTGTGGATTGAATTTTGTTTTCCCCTCAAATTCATATGTTAAAGTTCTAACTCTAGTACAACCCCCAATGTGATAGGGCCTTTAAAGAGGTAACTGAGGGGTTTGGTGACATCATCAGGGCAGAACCCTAATCCAGTATGACTGATGGGCTCTTAAGAAGAAGAAGACTCACTAGGGATGTGCACACAGAGAAAAGACCATGTGAAGACACAGTGAGAGGGAGACCTTCTGCAAGCCAGGAAGAAAGGCCTCAGGAGAAACCAAGTGAACGGATACCTTGATCTTGGACTTCCCCTCTTCAGAACTGTGGGAAAATAAATTTCCGCTGTTTAAGCCAACCTTTGTGGTATTTTGTTATGGCAGGCCTAGCAAACTAATACAGGTATTATATCTGTAGGCAGGTGAAATTGTCTGTGCTTATCGCTTTCAAACAACTTAAGAGGGTATCACAAAACATTTGTTACAAATGAGGTTTGGAAAAGTCATGGAGTCCTCACAAATAGCCACATGCTCTTTCATATTCTCCAGCCTCCAAGCAGCTTGCTGGAGCCATAAAACCAATATTACCCCTGGCTGTGAGCAGAAATACTTATGTTATTTCTAGTCTGAGCTATAGATGAGTCAGAATATAACTTCTAGCAGCATCTTTTTACCTGTGACAGCAATTAGCAAGGTCCTGCATTAAGATGGTGGAGCACAAGGAGCTAGGTCTGAGACAGCTGCTCTTGGGGATTGAAAAAATTCATATTGGACATTGTGTGAGTGAGAAAAACACTTTTCTCACTTTTTATGAATTGGACAAAGTGTCCAATTCATACTGGACATTTTGTCACAAGGTTGATTTTTTAAGATAGCAAAACTTACTGCTACTCTGATTATACAAAATTTAGCATAGGAAGAGGGATGCTATCATAACGAAAGCTGAAATATATTTTGTTGGCCGCAGTGTCAGGTAGTGGGTAGCAGGGAGACTTGACTGGAGTCTGGGAAAATGGTGATCTATGTTATACAGAGTAAAATACATATTAACACTACTACCTTTGGTAATATAGAAGACTAGCAAGTATAAGGAAGTAGTTGGAAAAGAGAACATTAACTGTGTGTACTGGGTGCTATGGGTGACTTTCAGCAAGATATAAGAAAAGAGGTGAAATGAGTAAAGCATTGTAGTGAACAGAGGGAGTTCAGGATCTTTCAGTGATGGAGAAGCCAACTGCTTTGAGATCCTAGACGAGAGAGATTTAAGAAAGCCTTCAGATATCAACACCCTGAAAATCTCTCAGGTACCTAAAAAACTTCAGGGAAAAGATTAGATAGAGAATTTGGTCTCCCCATAGTAGACCAGCAACTTCAAGGTAGCAGCCACCAAGTTAAAAACAAACAAATATACAAAAAAAAAAGGCAAACAAACAAAAACCTCACATGGGTAAGAGAGAAAATAAGTACAGATTAATGACATCACAAAAAGACCTGAAGTTGTAGTTTCTGGAATATTGTTCTCAAAAGAAGCCGGTAGATAATGAGACATGAGTCTGGTATTAAAAAGCTGTGACTATTGGAGATTTATTTTAATTTTTATTTGTTTTAACTCAAATTTATTTTTTTCCCATAAGTTATTGGTATACAGGTGGTATTTGGTTACATGAGTAAGTTCTTTAGCAGTGATTTGTGAAATTTTGTTGTACCCATCAGCCGAGCAGTGTACTCTGCACCATATTTGTAGTCTTTTATCCCTTGTCCCTCTCCCACTCTTCCCCCCAAATCCCCACAGTCCATTGTATCATTCTTATGCCTTTGCAGATACCTATGCTCCCACATATCGGTGAGAACATACGATGTTTGATTTTCCATTCCTGAGTTACTTCACTTAGAATAATAGTCTCCAATCTTATCCAGGTCGCTGCAAACGCTGTTAACTCATTCCTTTTTATGACTGAGTAGTATTCCATCATATATATACACACACACACACGCACACCATGGTTTCTTTAGCCACTCATTGATTGATGGGCATTTGAATTGGTTCCATTGCAATTGTGAATTGTGCTGCTATGAACATGCGTGTGCAATTATTTTTTCATAAAATGACTTCTTTTCCTCTGGGTAGATACCCAGTAGTGGGATTGCTATATCAAATGGTAGTTCTACTTTTAGTTCTTTAAGGAATCTCCACACTGTTTTCCATAGTGGCTGTACTAGTTTACATTCCCACCAGCAGTGTAGAAGTGTTCCCTGATCACCACATCCATGCCAGCATCTACTGTTTATTTATTTTTCGATTATGGCCAGTCTTGCAGGCATAAGGTGGTATTGCATTGTGGTTTTAATTTGCATTTCCCTGATCATTAGTGACGCTGAGCATTTTTGCATATGTTTGTTGGCTGTATTAGTCTGTTTTCATGCCACCGATAAAGACATACCCAAGACTGGGAAGAAAAAGAGGTTTAATTGGACTTACAGTTCCACAAGGTTGGGGAGGCCTTAGAATCATGGCAGGAGGTGAAAGTCCTTACATGGTGGTGGCAAGAGAAAAAATGAGGAAGCTGCAAAAACGGAACCCCCTGATAAAAACGTTGGATCTCGTGAAACTTATTCACTACCACAAGAATAGTATGGGAGAGCTGTCCCCATGATTCAAAGTATCTTCCACCAGGTCCCTCCCACAACACGTGAGAATTATGGGAGTACAATTCAAGATGAGATTTGGGTGGGAACACAGAGCCAAATCATATCATTATGCCTCTGGCCCCTCCAAATCTCATGTCCTTACATTTCAAAACCAATCGTGCCTTCCCAACAGTCCCCCCAAAGCATTTAGCTCATTTCAGCATTAACCCAAAAGTCCACAGTCTGAAGTCTCATTTGAGACAAGGCAAGTCCCTTCCTCCTATGATCCTCTTAAATCAATAATAAGGTAGTTACTCCCTAGATACAAGGGGGGTACAGGCATTGGGTAAATACAGCCATTCCAAATGGGAGACATTGGCCAAAACAAAGGGGCTACAGGGCCCATGTAAGTCCGAAATCCAATGGAGCAGTCAAATTCTAAAGCTCCAAAATAGTCTCCTTTGACTCCATGTCTCATATCCAGGTCATGCTGTTGCGAGAAGTAGGTTCCCATAATCTTGGGCAGCTCTGCCTTTGTGGTTCTGCAGAATGTAGCCTGCTTCTGTGGCTTTTCCAGGTGCATGGTGCAAGCTGTCAGTGAATCTGAGGTCGGGAGGATGGTGGCCCTGTTCTCACAGCTTCACTAGGCAGTGTCCCTGTAGGGACTCTGTGTAGGGACTCTGACCCCATATTTCCCTTCTGTACTTCCCTAGCAGATGTTCTCCATGAGGGCCCCACCCCTGTAGCAGACTTTTGCCTGGGCATCCAGGGATTTCCATACATCTTCTGAAATCTAGGTGGAGGTTCCCAAACCTCAATTCTTGATTTCTGTGTACCCACAGACCCAACACTGTGTGGAAGCTGCCAAGGTTTGGGGCTTGCACCTTCTGAAACCATGGGCTGATCTGTACCTTGGCCCCTTTAAGCAATGGCTGGAATGGCTGGGATGCAGGGCACCAAGTCACTAGGCTGCACACAGCATGGGGACCCTGGGCTAGGCCTATGAAACCATTTTTTCCTCCTAGGCTTCTGGGTCTGTGATGGGAGGGGCTGCCATGAAGACCTATGACATGCTCTGGAGACATTTTCCCCATTGTCTTGAGGACATTTGGCTCCTTGTTACTTATGCAAATTTCTGCAGCCAGCTTGAATAGCTCCTCAGAAAATGGGTTTTTCTTTTCTACTGCATCATCAAACTGCAAATTTTCTGAACTTTTATGCTGTTTCCCTTTTAAAATGGAATGCTTTTAGCAACACCCAGGTCACCTTTTGAATGCTTTGCTGCTTAGAAATTTCTTCCACCAGGTACCCTAAATCATCTCTCTCAAGTTCAAAGTTCTACAGATCTCTAGGACAGGGGCAAAATGTCACTGATCTCTGGTAAACATAACAAGAGTTGCCTTTGCTTCATTTCCCAACAAGTTCTTCATCTCCATCTGAGACCACCTGAGCTTGGACCTTATTGTTCATATCACTATTAGTATTTTTGTCGAAGCCATTCAACAAGTCTCTAGGAGGTTCCAAACTTTCCCACATTTTCTTATCTTCTTCTGAGCCCCCCAAACGATTCCAACCTCTGCCTGATACCCAGTTTCAAATTTGCTTCCACATTTTTGGGTATCTTTTCAGCAACACCCCACTCTACTGGTACCAATTTACTGTATTAGTCAGTTTTCACGCTGCTGATAAAGACATACCTGAGACTGGGAAGAAAACTACTTTTAATTGGGCTTACAGTTCCACATGGCTGGGGGCTGGCTGTTCCTTTTGTCTTGCAAAAGCCCTTTAGTTTAATTAAGTCCCAACTACTTATCTTTGTTTTTATTGCATTTGCTTTTGGGTTCTTGGTCATGGAATCCTTGCCTAAGCCAACATCTAGAAAGGTTTTTCCAATGTTATCTTCTAGAATTTTTATAATTTCAAGTCTTAGATTTAAGTCTTTAATCCATCTTGAGTTGATTTTTGTATAAGATGAGTGATGGGGATACAGTTTCATTCTCCTACATGTGGCTAGCCAATTATCCCAGCACCATTTGTTGAAAAGGGTGTCTTTTCCCCACTTTATGTTTTTGTTTGCTTTGTTGAAGATCAGTTGGCTGTAAGTATTTGGGTTTATTTCTGGGTTCTCTATTCTGCTCCATTGGTCTGTATACCTATTTTATACCAGTGCTGTTTTGGTGGCGATGGCCTATCATATGGCTTGAAATCAGGTTAGTGTGATGCCTCCAAATTTGTTCTTTTTGCTTAGTCATGCTTTGGCTGTGTGGGCTGGCTCTTTTCTGGTTCCATATGAATTTTAGAATTGTTTTTTCTAATTCTGTGAAGAATGATGGTGGTATTTTGATGGGGATTGCATTGAATTTTTAGATTGCTTTTGGCAGTATGGTCATTCTCACAACATTGATTTTACCCATCAACGAGCATGGGATGTGTCTCCATTTGCTTGTGTTGTCTATTTCTTTCAGCAGTGTTTTTTAGTTTTCCTTGTAGAGGTCTTTTGACTCCTTGGTCAGATATATTCCTAAGTATTTTTATTTTTTACAGCTATTGTAAAAGGTGTTGAATTCTGGATTTGATTCTTCACTTGGTCACTCTTGGTGTATAGAAGAGCTACTGATTTGTGTAAATTAATCTTATATCCAGAAACTTTGCTGAATTCTTTTATCATTTCCGGAAGCTTTCTGGAGGAGTCTTTAGGTTTTCGAGGTAAATGATCATATTGTCAGCAAACAGTGACAGTTTGACTTCCTCTTTACTGATTTGGATGCCCTTTATTTCTTTCTCTTGTTCGATTGCTCTGGCTAAGACTTCCAGTACTATGTTGAAGAGGGTCGGTGAGAGTGGTCATCCTTGTCTTGTTCAGTTCTCAGAGGGAATGCTTTCAACTCTTCCCCATTCAGTATTATGTTGGTTATGGGTTTGTCATAGATAACTTTTATTACATTGAGGTATGTCCCTTGTATGCCGATTTTGCTGAGAGTTTTAATCATAATGGGATAGTGGATTTTGTCAAAATTTTTTTCTGCATTTATTGAGATGATCCTGTAATTTTTGTTTTTTAATTCTGTTTATACAGTGTATCACATTTATTGACTTGTGTTTGTTAAACCATCCCTGCATCCCTGGTATTAAACCAACTTGATCTTGGTGGATTATCTTTTTGATATGTTGTTGGATTCAGTTAGCTAGTATTTTGTTGAGGATTTTACCTCTGTAGTTTTCCTTTTTGGTTATGTCATTTCCTGGTTTTGATACTAGGGTGATGCTGGCTTCATAGAATGAATCAGGGAGAGTTCCTTCTTTCTCTGTCTTGTGGAATAATGTCAATAGGGTTGGTACCAATTCTTCTTTGAATGTCTGGTAGAATTCTGCTGTGAATCCATCTTGTCCTGGGATTTTTTTTTGTTGGTAATTTTAAAATTACCATTTCAATCTTACTGCTTGTTTTTGGTCTGTTCAGGGTATGTAATTCTTCCTGATTTAAGCTAGGAGGGTTGTATTTTTTCTGGGAATTTATCCATCTCGTCTAGGTTTTCTAGTTTATGTGCATAAAGGTGTATATAGTCTTTTGTATTTCAGTGGTGTCAGTTGTAATGTCTCCTGTTTCATTTCTTAATGAGGTTATTTGGATTTTCTCTCTTCTTTTCTTGGTTAATCTTGCTAATGGTCTATCAATTTTATTTATCTTTTCAAAGAACCGGTTTCATTTATCTTTTTATCTTTATCTTGTTTCATTTATCTTTTTGTTTGTTTGTTTGTTTCAATTTCATTTAGTTCTGCTGTGATATTGGCTATTTCCTTTCTTCTGCTGGGTTTGGGTTTGGTATGTTATTGTTTCTCAGTTCCTTGAGTGTGACCTTAGAATGTCAGTTTGTGCTCTTTCAGTCTTTTTGATGTAGGCATTTAGTGCTATGAACTTCCTCATAGCACCAACTTTGCTGCATCCCAGAGTTTTTAACAGGTTGTGTCATTATTGCTGTTCAGTTCAAAGAATTTTTAAATTTCCATCTTGATTTTGCTTTTGACCCAGTGCTTATTCAGGAGCAGGTTATTTGATTTCCACATATTTGCATGGTTTTGAAAGTTCCTTTGGAGTTGATTTCCAGGTTTATTCCACTGTGATCTGAGAGAGTGCTTGGTATAATTTCAGTTTTCTTATGTTTATTGAGGCTCATTTTATGGCCTATCATATGGTCTATTTTGGAAAAAGTTCCATGTGCTGCTGAATAAAATGTGTATGCTGCAGTTGTTGGATGAAATGTTCTGTATACATCTGTTAAGTCCATTTGTTCCAAGGTATAGTTTAAATTCATTATTTCTTTGTAGACTTTCTGTCTTGATTATCTGTCAATGCGGTATTGAAGTCCCCCACTATTGTGTTGCTGTTTATCTCATTTCTTAGGTCTTTTAGTAATTGTTCTATAAATTTGGGAGCTCCAGTGTTAGGTGCATATTTGTTTAGGACTGTGATATTTTCCTGTTGGACAAAGCCTTTTACCATTATATAATGTCCTTCTTTGTCTCTTTTAACTGCTGTTACTTTAAAATTTATTTTGTCTGATATAAGAATAGCTACTCCTGCCCCCCTTTTGGTGTCCATTTGCATGAAATGCCTTTTTCCATCCCTTTAAGTTTATGTGAGTCCTTATGTGTTAAGTGAGTCTCCTGAAGGCAGCAGATAGTTGGTTCATGAGTTCTTATCCATTCTGCAGTTCTGTACATTTTAAGTGGAGCATTTAGGCTATTTACATTCAATGTTAGTACTGAGATGTGAGGTACCATTGCATTCATCGTGCTATTTGTTGCCTGTGTACTTTGGTTGTTTTTTTGTTTTTACTTCTTAACTTGTATTTTTGTTTTATAGGTCCTATGTGATTTATGCTTTAAAGAGGTTCTGGTTTGATGTGTTTCCAGGATTTGTTTCAAAAATTAGAACTCCTTTTAGCAGTTCCTGTATTGGTGGCTTGGTAGTGGTGAATTCTTTCAGTGTTTGTCTGAAAAAGACTGTACCTTTCCTTCATGTATGATGCTTAGTTTTGTGGGATACAAAATTATTGGCTGAATAATTGTTTTGTTGAGGAGGCTGAAGATAGGGGCCCCCAATCCTTGCTAGTTTGTAGAGTTTCTGCTGAGAAATCTGCTGTTAATTGACAGGTTTTCCTTTATAGGTTACCCGGTGCTTCTGTCTCACAGCTCTTAAGATTCTTTCCTTTGCCTTAACTTCCAGTAACCTATTGACAATGTGTCTAGGCGATGGTCTTTTTGCAACAGATTTCCCAGGTGTCCTTTGTGCCTCTTGTATTTGGATATCTAGGTCTCTAGCAAAGCTGAGGAAGTTTTCCTCGATTATTCCCCCAAATATGTTTTCCAAGCTTTTAGAATTCTCTTCTTCCTCAGGAACACCAATTATTCTTGGATTTGTTTGCTTAACATCATCACAGACTTCTTGGAGGCTTTGTTCATATTTTCTTATTCTTTTTTCTTTGTCTTTGTTGGATTGGGTTAATTTGAAGCTCTGAATTTCTTTCTTCTAATTGTTTGGTTCTATTGCTGAGACTTTCCAGAGCATTTTGCCTTGCTATAAGTGTGTCCAATGTTTCCTGAATTTTTGATTATTTTTTCTTTAAACTATTTCCTTGAATATTTCTCCCTTTACTTCTTGTATTGTTATTTTAGATTTCCTTGCATTGGACTTTGCCATTCTCTGGTGCCTCCCTTATTAGCTTAATAACTAACCTCCTGAATTATTTTTTAGGTAAATCAGGGTTTTCTTCTCGGTTTGGATCCATTGCTGGTGAACTAGTGTGATTTTTTGGGGGTGCTAAAGAGCCTTGTTTTGTCATATTACCAGAGGTGGTTTCCTGGTTCCTTCTCATATGGGTGGGCTCTGTCAGAGGGAAGGTCTAGGGATGAAGTCTGTTGTTCAGATTATTTTGTCCCATGGGGTGTTCCCTTGATGTAGTACTCTCCCCTTTTTTCCTATCAGTGTGGCTTCCTGTGAGCCAAACTGCAGCAATTGTTGTCTCTCTTCTGGGTCTAGCTGCCCAGCAAGTCTGCCCAGCTCTGGGCTGGTACTGGGAGTTGTCTGCACAGAGTCCTGTGATGTGAACTGTCTATGGGTCTCTTAGCTGTGGATACCAGCACCTGTTCTGGTGGAAGTGGCAGGGAGGTGCAGTGGACTCTGTGAGGGTTCTTAGCTTTAGTGGTTTAATGCTCTATTTTTGTTCTGGTTGGCTTCCTGCCGGGACATGGTGCCATGGTGCCATGGTGCTTTCCAGAGAGCATCAGCTTTGGTATATGAAGAGGAACCAGCAGTGGCCGGGGCCCTAGAACTCCCAAAATCATATGTTCTTTGTCCCCAGCTACCAGGGTGGGTAGGGAAGGACTATCAGGTGGAGGCAGGACTGGGATGTCTGAGCTCAGACTCTCATTGGGCAGGTCTTGCTGCAGCTGCTATGGGGGATGGGTGAGGTTCCCGGTCAATGAAGTTGTGTACCTAGGAGGATTATGACTGTCTCTGCTGAGTCATGCAGGTTGTCAGGGAAGTGGGGGAAAGCCAGCAGTCACAGGCCTCACCCAGCTCCCATGCAAACCAAAGGGCTGGGTTGGTCTCACACCCACCATGCCCCCTTTAACAGCTCCAAGTCTGTTTCCAGGTGTTGGGCAAGCTGGGCTTGAGAACTTACCCCAGGTTACCCACCTTCCAGCTGCAAAAGAAAAGTGCTTAGTTCTTCCCCTGCCTGTGGAGTCTGCACACTGGATTTGTGCCGTCCTCTGAGTTCTGGCCAGGAGGTTTCTCACCCAGTTCAAATTGTTACTAAGTTAGCTGGAGATTTCCTTCTCCCTGTGGTGTTCACCCCTGCCCTCTGGCTCCTCTGGCCACCCTCCCTTTGGATCCCTGTGGTGCCAGGCAGGAATGGCCTGCCTGGGGACCCAGTAAGCTCCCAGGGCCTTTCTGCTGCTTTCTCTACCCCTGGATTTTGCTTGGTTCTCTAAATTGACTCAGCTCCAGGCAAGGTCAGAAACTTCTGCAAAAAGACCTTCAGTTTCTCCAGTGGGGTGTGTGTTCAGGAGAGGAGGCTCTCCCTTTCCCACTTCTGCAGTTGGGGCGCTCACAGTATTTGGGGTGTCTCCTGGGTCCTGCAGGAGCAGTCTGCTTCCTTCAGAGGGTCTGTGGGTCCTCTTGGGATTGCTGGTTTGTGCTTGCAGTTTATCTGTAGCTAAAATTCACGATGTGAGCCTCTGCATGCTGCTGTGTCTATCTGACTTGGAGCTACAATCTATTCCTGCCTCCCATCTGCCATGATGATGACTTGTCAGGAGATTTAATACAAAACTTACTACAGTACGATTTTGGTGTCTTTATACAACTAACATTTTTTTTTTTCTCATTTACCTCCTATCTGATGCTAGTGTGATGCTTTACATTTATTGACCCTTTGCATTTCATCTTCTATTTATATATTTTGTCTCATTTTTCTCTTGGTATTTATTTCTTTTTAACTGATTTACATACTGCACATATTAATCTTGTTTCTCCATGTACGCCAAATATTTTCCCCATTTTTCATTTGTGTCTTAACTTTGTTTATGTTGTCACTTTTTTAAACATAAAAGTTTTAATTTTTCATGTGATTCATACTGTGAGTCTTTTACTTTATGGCCATCTAAACATTTCTAAGTGTTCCTTATACATAAAATACTATTTTTCTTGTTTTATTGGGCCTGGCCCTCCAGAACAATGTCAAAGGGTGGCAGTAATAAAAGTCATCATGCCTTGTTCCTGGTTTTAATAGGAATATTTCTAAAATTTTACCATAAAATAGTATATTTGCTATAGGAATTACTTGCTTTAAGTATTAGATGAGGTCCTCAGCACATAAGCTATACATAATAGCTGTAATTTATTATTTGGCAAACTGCTTAAATTTCTGTTCCAAGTCTTTCTACTAGTAAACAAGGGATTGGGGCTGGATAATCTCTAAGGTGCTTTCCAGCATAGTGAGTCTTGCAATTCCAGGGTAATTTTTCTTTTCTTTTCTTTTTCTTTTTTCTTTTGTTGAGATGGAGTTCGCTCTTGTCGCCCAGGCTGGAGTTCAGTGGCGTGATCTCTTCTCACTGCAAACTCTTCCTCCCAGGTTCAAGCGATTCTCCCACCTCAGCCTCCCGAGTGGGTAGGATTACAGGTGCCTGCCACCAGGCCCAGCTAATCTTGCATTTTTAGTAGAGACAGGGTTTCATCATGTTAGCCAGGCTGGTCTTGAACTCCTGACCCCAGGTGATCTGCCTGCCTCGGACTCCCAAAGTGCTGGGATTATAGGCATGAGCCACTATGCCTGGTCTCCAGGATAAATTTTCAAAAAGTCTCATGTCATTTTGTCAGCCTAATTAATCACTAATTTTATAAAATAAAACATATAATCTCAAAGCCACATAAACACATAAGCACAAGACAGCCTCTCAGCCACCTTAGTAACTCATATTTAGATATATAAAGTGGTCTTGGTAAAGGATTTTAACTCTGCTATATTTCTAGTCACTTTGTAAAGTTTCTTGACAACTTTTATTAAAAGAGAAAAAAGAAATTGAGAAGAAATAAAAGCGAAGCAATGATTGGAAAGTCACTGGTGAATATGGCACTCTCCCAGCTTCAAAAGCCAGCTGCAATCTAGTCAGTGTTGGAGTAGAAGTGCTGGGGCTCAGAAAACAACACCCCAACAAAAGGCCTAAGGAACAGCCTTAGAAGCAAAGTCTCTGACCTTCTCCTGTCTTCTCATCTCTTCCCCCTCATTCTCCCCGGAGGCAAGGCATAGAAATGAGAATCTCCCTTCCCCTAGGCAGGTCAGAGAAACCAGAGCCATTTTTTCCCCAAAGCCAACCATAAAACCTAAAAATATTACTCTCAGCTCCCAGCAAACTGCCTTTCTGTGTAACAGCTGGTTTTGAAGAAATTAAGACCCCATTTCAAAGGGGTCCAAGAGGAAAAAATGCTGCACAGAGAGTCCAAATAAAATTTTGGACAGGACTTGCTAAGTTTCTACATTCAAGTCTCTTGGCATTAGATTATAACTGTTTTGTCCTATCGTATTTTTACATGGCTGCCATTACTCCATTCAACCTAAGCATAAATCCTGTGTTACATCAACCTATGATCACATAAGTTTGTCATGCTTTTCTCTTCTGAACTTGTCTTTGTTAGAGTAATGCCAGCCGTGACCTTTATGATAGGGAGGAATGGGATCGCTTCCTTTCTATTCTTACAAAAGCAATTTTTAAAATTATTATTATTCTTACCCCCCAGTGGGGTGGAGACTCAATGTCTGGGAGGAATTGAGAGGAAGAATACCAAAATTGGGAATAAACAATTAATTTCCTATCTCCCATAAAGACACAAGAAGCAAAGGAAGAAGGCAAATGCTCATTGGGTGTAAGCAATTGAAATTGCTGAAGAATGAGAACTGAGAAGCAGCCAGAAAGTATGCGGAGCGGAGGAGCAGAGACTGAGAAATTGGCAGGCAGTCACCATAGATGAAGCCAGAAGGAACACACAAAGGGCCTGAAATGAGTCAGACTTTATAAAAGGAGTTATAGGGGAGGGAGCAATAAAGCATGAATGTGGGTGCCTGCCTGGGACAGAGAAGGGTGAGAAGGGTAAGGAAAGGATAAAAAATACAAGGTTAAATCCAGTTCAATAAGCTACCTGGAAACAAAGGTCTAGTTAGCAGATTGTCAGCGAGCAGATTGTGGATAAAAAATGTCCAACAAATTGGAATACATGGTGCTATCCAAACTCCAAGAGGCAGGGGAAACATAGTTAAGATACAGTGAAGTTAAGAGCAAAACCACCTCCAGTGAACCCGATATGGCAAAAGCTATTATGGGAGGCAGGACTTTGGTGAGGAGCAATTCTCACATTATTTTATTTTCAGAAATGGGGTAAGAGAACAAATGCAAGCCCACATTTCTCATGGTTAAATATTTAAAAGTTATAAATTAAGCTACCAGACTGTTAAATAAAATGTTCTATTTACCTGTCTTGACAAAACACCTTCTTAAAGACATAAAAAATCAGATTCACATTTAGAATTCTTCTTCTTCTTATTTTTTTTTTTTTGACACACAGTCTTCCTCTGTCACCAAGGCTGGAGTGCAGTCACACAATCATAGCTTACTGTAGCTTTCACCTCCCTGGCTCAAGTGATTCTCCCACATCAGCCTCCTGAGTAGCTGGGACTACAGGTGTGTGCCACTATGCCCAGCTAATTTTTATTTTTGGAGAGGTGAGGTCCCCCCATGTTGCCAGGGCTGTTCTCAAACTCCTTGGCTTAGGGGATCCTCCCACATTGGCCTCCTAAAGTGCTAGTATTACAGGGATGAGCCACCTTGTCCAGCCTCTTAAACTTTTTGAAGTTAGCGAGATTGTGGCAGTATTCAGAGAGTTGAGTATTCATGGTCCTGGGGCCTTGACCTCTGTTCTTCTCACCTTGCCCCCAGCCCTTCTCTTCCATCCCTTGCTCTATTCTGCACCATGAGGGTCTGACTTACAAAGTGTGGGTACCCTACCTAGCGTGTATTCCCAAGCTCCATTCCCCATACCTTTTCAAAAACACCATGTACAAATGCCTTTTGCTCACTCCTCAAGCCCAGGTGCTCTGTTGGAAAGAAAGAATAAACCTGGGAAAGGCTTATGTAGCTCTCAGAGGAAGTTTGGGGCTGTTTGAACAGGAATTACAGGTCCTGAGCCTCCAGAGTGTGGCCTTTGGGCAGCTGGGCAGTTCTGGTCTTGTTGGCTCCTCATCCCTTGGAGGGGGGGTCACTCAAGAGCATGGGATTAGGGCAGGACAGCCTCCTGTCCAGGTCTAAGGGTAGTGCCTGACTCTGAACCCTGTCAAATGAAACTAGGCATTCTTGTCACTGAGAGTTTCTAGCAGAACAAAGCTCTTTGGAAAGCACAAGTACTTCACTGGTTGACTCTCAAGCTTTCTGGCCATTTTTGGCTTGTATCACATTCCAAGAGTTTTCCTTCTTAGTTTCCATGCACTGACCATTAAGTTCAGTGTTTATTGTGCTCAGAGATGGGAAGAAACCAAATGTGGAAAAGTCGACCAGGCTTTAAAAAAACTATCTGTACTGTGGCACATATGGAGTCTGGGTGGCAGCGCTGTTTGGTATGTAAAGATATAATTTATGTGATTTAACACACATTTTATCATTTTCACAGGTAAATATCTATTTGCTAAATTTCCATTACAACTTGTCTAACTCCTATTAATTTTCACATCTTTCCCTCTCAAGGATATTCTTATTTCTGAAACACTTCTCAACTCAGTCCCCAATGGTACTATGACTTCTGAGCACCATTTGGCATGAAATGTATGTCAACAAGCAGGCCATGAATGCCAGGTTGAGGAAAGAGAAGAGTGAGAAGGGCAGATACATTTAGGAGTTTATTCTTCAGCAACCACATTGTGAAATGACACATCCCACTTCCTGGCTGAGGGTGAAGAGCATTATTTAAATCCCCTGAGGAGTCTGTGTGTGTGTGTGTGTGTGTGTGTGTGTGTGTGTGTGTGTGTATCTTCTTGGATCAAGCATCGGCATCAAATGGAGTATTTTGATCTTTCACACTTTTTGCAGAAAGCATAAGGTTAGAATAGAAGTCACAATTAGCCCTTAGAATATAAATAAGTTAGTTTATTGGTTTTTTTTTTTTTTTTTAGTATTCTGCAGGGGAATATGGAATATAGTGTAAAGAAACGAATACCACTGACTATTTGGCAGAATTCTGTTTTGAACTCCTTTGAAAAGTAAGCTTTTCATTTCTGAACAAAATCAGAATCTAGTAAAGACTTTGAACTAGTTTTCAGCTAGCTCAAGTTTAAATTTAGGTCCATGAAGCGTGGGAGTGCCTACAGCCTGGCAAAGAATAAAGCACTCCTGCATAGATCAGTTAGCTTGGGTCTCTGCTGCGGAGGGTCACATTGGGGCCAGTTACTTATAGCTCAGGGTTTCATAATTTCAGCATGATAGACATTTCAGGCTAGATAATTCTTTGTTGTGGGAGCCTAGTCTGTGTGTTATAGGATATTTAGCAGCATCGCTGGCGTCTATCCAGTAGATGCCAGTATCCACAACTTCCCTAGTTGTGACAATGAAAAATGTCTCAACGTTGCCAACTGTGCCCTGGGGATCAAAATTGTCCCTGATTGAGGACTTCCCAACAGCTAGTTTATTTTCTGCTCTCCTGTGTGCATTTCAGGCAGGAAGAGGGAGAGAGAAACCTGTAGGTGACATGAAATCTGCTTTTGGCTTCTGAGGCAACATGAGGGGAATGAAAGAGAAAACGAATACTTACTAGCATCTGTTGTGCACTAGAATGCACTCCATTTGTGCTTTTACATAAATTTGGGCTTCTTAAACTGGAGAGTGGGCCAGAGTTGCACTAAACCAGAAGGTAAACATATAGCATCAATTTTACTTGATGGTAAAAATTCTGAAATATTTGTTTTTCTTTAAATCACATACATACAGAGTAGAATATAATGTATGTGTTAATATTGAAATTAAAGTATGAAACTACAAATAAATTTTGCATGAGTTGGATTTCTTATGACTGGCCCTGCTCCCAGAATCTGCATAGGCAGGATGCCCTCTCAATCACTGTGGGGATCTTTGGTGGAAGTCTGTAAGAAGCATGATGTAAATTAATCAGTTTACATTTCTGTGAACTAAGTAGGTATACTCCTGTCATTTACTTACTTTTTTAGATAAAGAAACCAAGGCTCAGAGAGGTTAAGTAACTTATCTAAGCTCACACAGCTATGGTACAAAAACTATACGAACTTTTCAAAGTCTTCAAATATGTTCTTTTTATTTTCTGATGAATTAATAGGCAGGGTTAGGTCTGGGTAAATTTTGGAGAAAGATGAAATTTTGTCTTTTATTTCTTTAATTTTTATGCTATCTTTATTCTCTCCTCGTGTAACCCCTCTTCCCAGAAATTAAAACACCCTGTGCTCTTTCTCTGATCAGATATGGACATCCATCTGCCAAGAATTGCAGGACTGCTTATTTATTAACTGGAAGAAATGGCAGATATTTCAGACCTTGTACAGTGGTTCTACATGGTGGTGGTGATGGAGGTGACAGTAGCAGTAAGGGCAAGAGTTTCCCTTAAGTCACATATGTAGTCAAATCTGTTCTCGTTGAGGCTAACTTAGAGAGTGGAGATCAGTAGTGGGCAGAGATTGAAACCAGGCAAACCTCTCTGTGTGACTTCAAAGACTTCCTTGTGTTTAACTCCAGGAGTTTAGTGGTAGTAGGGTCCTACCACTTATCTGGTAGGGAAGATCAAATTGTCTTGAATTCTAGAAACCCCCAGATGGAACAAAACAAAAGAAAGTAATTGGGAGGCACAAACTGTACCCCCCGGCACCTTTGTGGGAGTCTTACCACATTTTTTTCCTTTCTGCTTCTCAGCATCTCAGCACTGTGCTGTCGCCCAAGCATCAGGGGAACCCAGCTGCCTGGTTTTCTTTGGCGGGGTCTTGTGGCTGCTTTTTAGTCTGTCTTGTTATCTCTCTCCTCAGCGGACCCTAGAAATGCTTAATTTGGCTGTGTGAAAGTAATGCTAATTTCAGTCATTTAAGTAATCATTTGCCATTTATACTAAATTACCGTGTAATATTACAGTGATTATGCATATCATTAAATATGTGTCACATTAGTCTTGTGGTGGGTTTTATTTGATTATAGCACTAAATCATACTCAGGATTCTTAGATCTCTTAGTTGGTGGCTTATATTATATTGTGATCATTACATAACTTAAAAACTTAGGGAGAATGTTGCCATTGAGGGAAAGTTTGAGAGAACACATCTGTTTCCCTTCCTGCCTCATTATAACCATGAAATTGAGAGCATTGGTATCATTCACATCTTTCAGGTCTCTAAATTTACCTTTTTGATCTCACAATGTGGATTGTCTATGCAAATTCATCCTTTTGAAACATTTAATGAATGATCTGTTTTAAATTTTGTTTTAAAAAGCTTATCTGCATTTCCTATTGAATCAGCTTTTTTTCTATGTTCACCATGAGTCTTCACACATATGCGTAATATTAATGTATAAAAAGAATAATTGATGTCTTAAGAATGCACATAGCTTCCTTTTCCATAGGAATACAATCTTAAAGGACATACTCTCAATGTTAGCCGTGCTTACCTACATATAGATCTTGCATTATGGGATTTTTTTAAAACTTCTTTATATTTTTTGGTACTTTTTTTTTTTTTTTAACAAGCATGTCATTGCACTTATTTTCAGAAACTAAATAATTTAACACCGAAATGTTTCTTGAATGCATGTTAATTTTTAATTAGCATCTTCAATATTAATTACCCTCTTGACTATAATGGCAACTACATGTAATATTTTGGCCCTTTGATTATTTTACTTTGGAGCATAACCATAGGCCTATTATCTTGTAACTATCATGTATAAAAAAGCAGCTAAATTTTTATTCTCCCTGTCCAATCAGTTATAATTCACTTCAGCAAATCTCCTCTCTATTCCATATATCTGGAAATACCACAGGACCCAATTTTAGACCAGTTGGATTCCTCATCTCCTGTTTTTTTTTTAAACTTGATTTTATTTGTCCTTTTTAAAATTTATTATAAGATGTTTCACATTATTTTATAAAAGTGGAAAGGCATGGAAAAATGTAAGTTTTTGCCCTGATGTACCAGTGTTCAAAAGAAAAAGACTGCTATTTTCTGAGTGCTTCATAGTGGAATTGGGAGGTAATAGCTGCTGTGCTTCATTTTCTCCACACAGTGTTTTATTCACGTACTGGAGTGCTTTGTGGACACGATTGTCAAAGGCAGGGAACCCCCCCTGCCATGCGGTGGCTTATCTCTGCTATATGAAAAATGACAGATTCTGAGTTAAAGTTTAATTCCAGATTTCTTTTAAAGGCAGGAGGGAGGAAAGGGAAAAATACAGGAGGGTGAAGATAAGAACAGGCTAAAATTTGCACCTGTATTTTACAAAGTTATCTGAAAAGCATAATTTCACAAAGTATTTCCCTTTAAATTAAATTACTGAGTTGGGTTTTGCACTTGTCTCTCTTAACTGCTGAGACAAGTCCCAAATGGAGATGACATGACTGATGGCTTTAAGTGTTTATCCATTGTGTCTCCTGAGCAGGGATTAAAACAGCTACCTCCTGTCACGTTTGCTTGCCAAGTTTTAGACAGATTTTTAAAAAGAATTTGATTTGGGAACTCTTCTTGACTTTGGTTGCAGTGATCAAATTTGCCACTAGACAGAGCTGTTTGTCTTATTTTTAACCATTACAGACTTTAGGATTTGCAAGACAAATTAGAACCAATGAAAAGGGAAAAGCATAAATGATATCTTTTATGAGATGGACACTCTTAAAGAATATACTTATTGCCTTTTTACTGCTGAAAATACATAATTTACAGGTTGTTCAGTGTCATTGTCACTTGGGAGACTGCAACTCAATTCTCAAATTTCCACTCATCAGCAGGAAGATTTCAATAGCTAATAAAGAATAATCAGGATGTATTATGCAATTTTCTCATTCTTTTATATTACCGTAGCTAAAGTCACAGTGGCATTCTACATCCTAAGCTTTTACTGGAAACATCTTTGTAATTTATTCTCTGCTCTTTTATATGAAAACTACCTATTTTGCAAGCACAGATTTTGGAATTATAAGAATGTTATATACATTATACGTATACATTATATACATTATATGTTTTATAATGTTATATACATTATATGTTTATATACATTATATGTTTATAATGTTATATACATTATATGTTTTATTTGCACAGCAATTTTCTACCAAGATGTACAACATGTTTAAAATTTTTAAATTGCTACTGTCCATACTGAGTCCATCCTGAGCCCAATCCACAGAACCCTAAATGCTGGTTAAAACTACAGTCTAGGGATTCTTCTGAGGAAGGGCCTGGACAGAGAACCCAAAACGGGTCTTTACTCTTTGCACGCATGAGTCACCTTTACTTGTCAAGGTATACAACCCCACAGTGCCTAAAACAGTTAAGTCCTCAAAGTTTAGTCTCTGGGTGAGCAGCATTAGCATCCCCTGGGAACTTGTGAGAAATGCAAATTCTCTGGCCAACCCCAACCTACTGAATCAGAAACTCTGGGGATGCAACTCTGTAATCTGTGTTTTAATAAGCCTTTCGGGGGACTGTGAAGCAGGCTAATGTTTGAGATTTGCTGACATTTCCAAATGAAAAAGAGAAACCAAATTATGAAAAATAAAAGTTACCTGAGATAGAAACAATATACAGAAGAGTAGAGAACATCCAAGGAACTATAATTAATGATCTCAAAAATATGCAAGAATACTGTGAAAGAGAAGAAGAAAGAGCTTCTGAAAATGGAAATATTAGTATATAAAATATGCAATGAAGATTATTAAATTAACTAAATAAAATTTAAAATAAAAATTTAATAAGGGTATGAAGATAACGTTGCAGAAAGTAGTACAAAGAAAAAAAACAGGTGGGAAGAAAAGACTAGATAACAAATTTAAATTATTAATACATGACTTCCAGGATCTACTTAATAGGATTTTCACAGAGACACAGAGGAAATTATCAAATAAACACTAAAATTGAATATTTAAATACAGAACCACGAAATGATGTAAAATTAATTTCAATTATTTTTTAAACTTTCCTTTATTTAATGTGGTTTATTTCTCAAATTTTTCATACACAATATAATCTGTCAGCTATTCTTTTTTTGCAATTTTGATTTAAATGAAAGTGAACATTCATGTTTGTATGCTAAGATAAATATTGTTCATTGCTGAATGATACACTATACTGTGTGTATGTTTCCTCTTTTACATAACTTTTTGTTTTCTCCTAAAGTTAATAATTGATTTTTAAAAATTTGCTTAGTTTTTATTACCTATGACCGATGTGATAGACATTTCAACTGCTTGTTGATAATACTTTCCAAATAATCAAACATGGGATAATCAACTATTTCAATTTTTTTTTTCCTAGAGACCTCAATCCATCCTCCTCCCCCAACAATCTGACAGGTAGTTTTCTCGGCGTGCTGCACAATTGTCATCCCAGAATTACCATTGTCACTTTTCCTATGTTGGATCCACTACTTCCTAGTGCCATGTCTCCCTAGTCCTTGATTTACCCTTTAACTTGTTGAAGCACACACTCTGGTTGCATCATAGGAAAGGAGATACACAAGTGAGATAAATATTGTGAATCATTGCATGCCTGAAAAATTCTACATTCTTGATTAGCTGAGTATAGTATTTTAGACTAAAATTTATTTTCACTTCAATTTTTAAAGGCTTTGCTCTGTTGTTTTCTAACTTGCAGTGTTGCTAGTGAGAATTCAGATGCCATTTTGACTTTCTTTTTCCTTTTTATGTGACTTTTTGACTTTCCCATCAAGCTTTGAGGATCGTCTGTTTTACCAGGTGTTCTGAACTTTCACACTAATGTGCCTTGCTGTGAGCCTTATCTCATGTGTGGAGCACTGAATGAGCCATTTCATTCAAGAGACTCACACTTTGCAACCCTGAGAAATTGTCTTTTAGTGACTTTTGGGTTAATGCTGAAATGAGCTGAGACTTTGGGAGACTGTTGGGAAGGCATAATTGGTTTTGAAACATGAAAATGATGAGATTTGGGAGAGGTCAGAGGCAGACTGACATGGTTTGGCTGTGTCCCCACCCAATTCTCATCTTGAATTGTAACTCCCACAATTCCCACGTGTCATGGGAGAAATCCAGTGGGAGGTGGTTGAATTATGGGGGTGGTCTTTTCTATGCTGTTTTTGTGGTAGTGAATGAGTCTCACAAGATCTGATGGTTTTAAAAACGGGAGTTTGCCTGCACAAGCTCTCTCTTTGCCTGCCACCATCCATGTAAAATGTGACTTGCTCTTGCTTGCCTTCTGCCATGATGGTGAGGCCTCCTCAGCCATGTGGAACTGTGAGTCCAATTAAACCTCTATTGTTTGTAAATTGCCCACTCTTAAGTATGTCTTTATCAGCAGAGTGTAAAAAGACTTATACCAGTGTCATGCTGATAATATTAGTTTTGGTACTGGCAAGGGAACTCCTCAAATGATCCAAAACTGAACTTGAAACTTACCTACCACTCATCTTTCCTATCTCAGTGATTGGAACCACCATCTGACTAGTTGGTCAGGCTACAGACATGGGGATGGCCCATTAATTCATTTAATAAACATTGAATGCTTACCACATCGTAGCCACTGTGCTGAGAACTGAGGATACAACAGTGAACAAAACAAGACACAACTCTGCCTCAATTCAAGAGCTTACATCCAACTGGTGTGAGATAGTTAATAACCAAAATAAATAAACTGTACATCATAATTCAAAGAGTGATAAGCATTAAAAAGAAAATTTGGACTATTGTCATGGAGGTTGAAATTTTTAGCGGTATGATCAGAAGAGGCCTCAGCAAAAAGGTGATATTTAAGCCAAGACTTGAAGAAGGCAAGAGTATGAACCATATTGTTATCTCGATGGAATAAATAGCAAGGGCAAGGCTCTGAGGCAAGATCATGCCGGAAATGCTTGGGTACTACCAGGAGATTGGTGTGGGTGAGGTGGAGTGAGCTTGCAGGAGGCAATGGGGTAGGGGTAAGTGGGGTGGTGGGTTTGAAGTAGGCTTCATCAGTCCCTGTAGCCCACTGTAAAGACTTTGGCTTTCATTTTGAGTGAGATGGGAGACACTGAAGGATTTTTAGCTGAGGAGTGATGTGACCTGACTCATCGGTTGAGAATGAAGGCTTCCCACTTCCTTTACCCTTTCAGCCAATCATCACGGGCTATCAATTCTATTTCCTCCCCCTCCTTGTCTCTCAGATCTGTCCCACCTTCTTTTCCCCTCATCATTGCTGCTACCACACACTAGTCCAGGAAACCATAATTTCTTGCTTGAGTTATTTTAATAGCTTCTTAGTAGGGCTTCCTGATTCTTATTTGCTGCCTTCTAACTCATTTCCCACAATGTTTCCAGAGTAACCACTCTGAAAATTTGATAGATTTACACTCCTGGTTAAAGCCATAAGTAGCCTTCTTTTCCCCTGAGAATAAATTGCAAAATCCTCAACATGACTTTCCATGGTCTGTTCCCCAATCTTCAGCTTCACATGTCCCCTGTTCTCCTATTTCACATTATACATTCTGGCCATCCTGAACTTTTCATTCCCTGAATATATGATGTTTTCCTTTGCTTCTGAGACTTCACAGACTACTTATTCCAAGAGCCTTCCTTGGTTTTTAAATCTGGAATGGTTCATTTTCTTTTTGCTCTTCTAGCACCCTCTACTTCCCTACACTACATCCTATATTCCAACTCTTTCATTATCAATTTCCCCACTCTCCTTTTGGGATAGGTGAGGACTGTCTGTCTTGTTCATACCCAGAGTTGCATTGTCTGTGACACAGAAGGTGCTCAGTATAGATGGGGGTGAATGATGAATGGATGCCAAAACCGCTCTATAGATACTAACACTTTGAGAACATTAATGAATTGCTTCTTGTCACAGCCAGAAGACACTAAAAATATTTGTTGAGTGCATGAAAGAAGGAATAAACGAATAAAATATGTGTTTGATTCTTTATATTCTACTCATTTTCCCCTCATTGTTTAACTGCTCATCAATAATGGTAATATGTGGCCATCCACTAGCCCTACACATATGTGGAACAGGTAATGACTTATACAGGTTAACCTCATGAGCAGTCCTCACTATGAGTTCTCCTCATCTTCAGCCCTGGAAGCAGTGGCATGAGCAGCACTGGCTTTGCCTAGCTTTGAATATGTGGTCAGCTCAGAATGCTAAACCAGCAATGATCTAAGTGGTGGTCAGCAGGGTCAGTGACATTAGTGGATGCCAGTAGTTGCACAGCAAAGGGAGAAGCTTAGTACTGGATTCCAATTACAGTGCTGTTTCCTTTATTTAAATCTGAGTGTAGTAGAAGCTTCAGTAGTGAATGGATAATGAGAAGATTGGGTTAGGAGTACATTTGAGACACAGTTTGGGTCTTTTAGAAATACATTGGTAGTTTTTGGCCAGGTGTGTGACTCACACCTATAACCTCAGCACTTTGGGAGGTTGAAGTGGGAGGATTGTTTAAAGCTGGGAGTTCAAGATTAGCCTGGCCAACAAAGCTAGACTTCATTTCTACACAATTCTTTTAAAAAAAGGTTGGCTATGGCTGGATGTGGTGGCTCATACCTGTAATATCAGCACTTTGGGAGGCCAAGGCGGGTGGATTGCTTGAGCCCAGGAGTTCAAAACCAGCCTGGGCAACATGGTGAAACCCTATCTCTACTGAAAATACAAAGAAAATTAGCTGGGCATGGTGGCATATGCCTGTAGTTCAAGCATGAGAATTGCCCGAACCTGGGAGGCAGAGGTTGCGGTGAACCGAGACGGTGCCACTGTACCCCAGCCTAGGAGATAGAGCCAGATGCTATCTCAAAAAAAAAAAGAAAGAAAAAAATTAGCTGCATGTGGAGGCATGTGCCTGTGGTCCCAGTTACTCAGGAGGCTGAGATAGGATCATTTGAGCCCTAAAGGTCAAGGCTGCAGTGAAATATGATGGTGCCACTACACTCCAGCCTGGGCTGCAGAGCAGGACCTTGCTTTTAAAACAAAACATAAAAAAGAAATAGATTGGTAGTTTTGGAGCTGAGATTCTGCAATTATGACTAAGTGGGCATATTTGACTCTTGTCTTTTCCAGTAACTAATCAGAGAAATGTTATTATGTACTTGAACATTGTATTCCCAGGCTGCTGTGACCTAGAGAAATGTAGGTAATACATTTTACATATAATGCCTATTGGACTCCTCCCCAATCACCAGGCAACCTATTAATAAAGCAATGCTAAATTTATGAGCGCTCACTGCAGTTAGAAAGACCCTTACCTTAATAGTCATAACAGTGACTCAGAAGGAGGAAGTCGGAAATGATTTAATTTAAGTGCCTTGGGATCTGAACTCAAATGGTTTGAAGTATGTCTTTCAAATGGAGGAACTGATTTGAATTGGGTAAAATTTATAATAGTTAAAAATTTGTAGACCCTGTGAAGTGAGGGTCTTGAAACAAGGCTTGGTAAATTTGGTATGATAAGAAAATGTTTGCTCAGGTGAGCAGACTCGCGTCTCTGATAAGTACTCTGTAGAAATTTCCTGAAGCAAACAGTGAGGTGTTTTTTTCTTTCTTTCTTTTTTTTTTTTTGTTGTTGTTGTTTTCATTGGTTTATAGCTTTATCTCTTCTAGGCAAAGTTTCTTGGAACAAATAATGAATTCATGCTGACGTAGCTGGTCTGTATTCTTAATTAAATCATGTCAACACAGATAGTCTCTGCACTCATACCTTCTGCTTTCATTCATACACACCTTGAGACATTTATGTGTCTCGATGGTTTATAAGATCAAGGTTTGAAAAAAGGAGAGAATGAGAGTATGAAGCCTGAGCAGAAGAAGAAGCACTACTGAAAGGGTGGCATTGAAAAAATGAAGGTGACAACAATAGACTTACTTTTGTACAATTTTGTTTGGGGCAAGGCTTCAGCAAATATAACAAGCAAACACGCATTTGATCTTCCTTTCCGGAGGTATCATCTATAAAAATGAACCATGACTTTTAAGTAATTGAGATGGGAATCTCCGGCCTCACTCCAGACAGCTGCAACCCCTGGAGATAGACATTCCATGGATCTTGTTGGATTGGATGATGGTTTCTTAAATACTCTTCTTTCTCAATCCAGGCATTTGAGCATCATGGTGATAGGTCAAGATGTACCACAGAGAAATGATAATGGGCCACGGCAAAAAGAGAACTGTGTTCTGATACCAAAATGGTTGTGGCTGTTTGATTATCTATGCTCAGTGCTCTAAAACACTGTTTCTAGTCAGGAGCTTAGGTAGATACTCTCTCATCTACTGATTCAACATGGCTGAATTTACAGTTACAGTGGATATTTGCAAAGTTGTAGATTGCAGCAATTGATAGCCCAGTCTCTGGAGTGAAATAGAATTGGATATGAATCCTGACCCTATTTTAGTTTTGTGATCTTAGGTAAGCTGCTACTTAGTTGCGGCTTCAGTTTTTTCATATATACGTCTCAGCTTTTTTTTTTGACATATAACATGGCGATAATTAATATCTACCTGATAAGACTGTGGTGAATAATAACAGCTATGTACATCTTTCAGTCTTAGTGTGAACTCAGTAAATGTGAGCCATTATTATTAGAATTAGTAGCAGTAGTAAGGTATGCTTTGTTTATTTGAAGATGAGAGTCACGGAAACATAGATTCAGAGAATAATAGAGTTGGGAATGATCATAGAGATGTTGTAGTCTAGCACCTTTATTTTTCAGGAGAGGAAATTGGAGGCCAAAGAGAGCAAATAACACACAGAGTGAAACAGCCAGTTAGGAAAAGGCAGGTATCATGTTTCCACAGTTTGCTTTGCAGGCCAATGTTTGCCTGTTACTAACAGCTGTGGGAAATGTGCCTTTAGAGCTATGATGATAACCCTCTGCACAGAGCCTTTTGTTTATCACTATGAAGGTTAGAACCTTTGTCCAATTTGCAGTATTTTCAGTAAACGATAGAAAGTGGTCAGACATAATTTTGAATCTTGGAGCTCAGATCCTGCAGTTCGTTGGCCACAGTTTCATCACTTGGCAATAACTGATATCTTTACAGTGTGAAGTAAATATTTAAGATTAATATGCCCTATGTGAATGCTAAGCTCCTCATCTGTTGACACATTCTTTCTGTACTCAGCAACTACTCCCAGCAATTTCTCTTGCCAACAAAATACTAAATATTGTTGAAAGAACAAACAGCTGCAAATATTGAAAACCTATCTTTTTAAGAGCTTGAATGGAAGAACACAAAGTGATTTTACTGTGAAGTAAAGCTGACCTTTAAGAAGTTGTTATTTCTAGTTGTAAATCAATAAAATTTTATTGAGCATTTGCTTTATACAAAGCACTGTAGGTGATTTAAAGAAACAAGTTATTTTTGCTTTTGAGGTGCTGACAATGTAGTAGGAAAGATGAAGATAAGTAAAAGTTAAATTACAAAATGCAACCTAAATAACATTTGAGGATGAAAACCAAAGGACATTGATAGGCAGAGCCTGATGAATTGATATATGAGTAGTGCAGTCACCATTTGCTCAACATGCATTCCTCCTTTTTTTCAGTGACGGTACCGAATTCAGTTTTTGGAATTATTTTCCTCTTGCAGTCTTGGAAGGCTATAAATCAAAGCACTCTGCATTTTTTTAGCCAAAGTGAGATCTTGTGAACCAGATCATGCCTATTCCACTGTCTTCCAGAGTGACTCAAAAATTGAAAATTATAGTTGTAGCTGATGAAATTGTTAACCCCTTTGACTGACATGGTTGCTGAGCTCTGCTGAGCTATCAATCACTACATCTATGGTCAATTCCTATGCCTTTAGCTCCTCAATATTCTTGAAATAAATTCCTTTTCTGCTTGAGTTAGTCATACTTGACATATATGGTAGTGTCAGATAGAAGGGAAGGAGAGGCCACTTTTCAAGGTTGGTGTCCAGGAAGAGAGGAGGTGACATATGAGTGGGACCTAGAAAGGGGAGGAGAGTAAGCAGAGTGACAGGATTCTCAGTTTGGTAACTTATTATCTCTAATTCTGGAACACTATTAGAACCAGTTCTATAGGTTGGAAGAAAGCTTATTCACAAACCCTGAGTGTTTAATGCCTTGCTAAATGCAAAACCAGGGCAGTAGAGTTGGAAAACATTTTAGGTTCTTAGTTGGATTAACAAATATAAAATATTGTAAAGATATGGCTACAGATGCAACTACAACTAAGATAATGTTTATTTCTACCCTGAAAATAGCTTAGGAGTCTCTTCTTAATGCGTTTAAAGTCTGTCTCTCTTTCTCTCTCCCTCTCTCACTCTGTTTTTCTATCTTGGCTTTATGATTATTCACCTTTAATAGTAGAGAAATTCATTCTTTTTTTAAAAAATCAAGATTCAGTAAATATAATCTATACTTTCTTCACGAAACAAGATAAGATATTTGGAAATCATATTCTCTCCATTTGATAGTGTTTGTTAATATTTGAAACCATATATGATTCTTGTAAAGAGCTCTCAGGCACTAGTGAATATGATTTTCTGAATTCACTTTACATGCAAAACAGTTGTATTACTTGATTAAATAATGTCAGTTAAATTTTGTCTGGCAATACACATATGCTTCCTAAGCCAGTAACAGATAAATACCAATATTTTTTTTGCTAGAATTTGGTTTAATTAGCACTCTAAAAAACAATTTTACTGTTGGCACAATGGAAATGTGAGGAAGAAATGGGAAAAAAATGGAGAGATTAGCTAAGTCCATCTTCTTTTCTCTTCTAAATGTATTGTTTTCTTCTTATGAGCTAAGCTCTCTTTAAATTCCAGAAAAGGAAAATCTTTTTTCTTAACATGATTTTTAAGGGGGTGGGGGGAGTGCATTTGTGCTTCTGCTTGTGGAATTAAAACATTTCTTACACTGATTTTTATAGCAAACTGGTAATGCCTGCATTTGAATTTCTGGCAAGCCCCAGACATAACACTATACTTGTTTGGCATTTATTCCTCACTGGCTGGACGAATTTTTAAAACATGAGGGAAATCAAGTGAGAAGATTAAAATCAGATGGTTTTGCATAGACTACCAGTAATGAGGGGTAAAACTGGCATTCTTCCATCTGCTTATTTGATTATATATTTTAAACTTATTTTTAAGGCCAAACTAGAAGAGTTGGAAAGTATCGTTGAAGTCCAAAATGGAAAATATTTCTTATTCATTTTTATAATGAATTTTGAATCTTTAAAATGCCTGTGGCCAGACTATGCTGGGACATGATCAAGAAGGTTTTCTCCCCTCAAAGAGTTTTTTCAAAAAATGTGTTTGTGGCAGAGGCTTCTCATTTAGTGCATCTACGGGAGATCTTTGAGAGTTTTACCCTTATCTGTTTATGTTGCCATGGGAACATCCATGTTTATATCTTTGGAGGGATACAGTACTGCTTTTCAGAGTGGTGCAACAGAAAGCACACGGGCCTCATAGTTAAGAAATAGTGCATCTACTTGTGGCTTCAGCCTTTACTAGCTGTATGACTGTGGGTGAAATATTTAAGTTCTCAGAGCTTTGTTTTCTATGGCTGGGGGCCATGGCTCATACCTGTAACCTCAGGACTTTGGGAGGCCAAGGCAGAAGGATCCGTTGAGCCCAGGAGTTTCAGACCACCATGGTGAGACCCCATCTCTAAAAAAATTTTTAAAATTAAAAAAAAAACCAAATAAATAAATACAAAATTAGCCAGGGTGTGGTTGTGCGTACCTGTAGTCCCAGGTACTCAACAGGCTGAGGTGGGAGGATTGCTTGAGCACCAGTGGTTGAGGCCGCAGTAAGCTGTGATCACCCCCTGCACTCCAGTCTGGGTGACAGATAAAAAAAAAATCCTCAGTTTTTTGTTTTTAAAATAAAATTGAAGTAATTGCCCTCTTAAAGGTTTGTTATGAGCATTAGAAGTAATATATTAGGTAGAAATCCTGGGTGCATCAGAAGGCATTTACTAAATGATAGTAATTATTATTATTGGTGTGATCATGACAAGATATCTACAAAAGTAAATATTCCCTGCCTGAATCCATGCTTATTTCTTTCTCAGAGAGCTTTCTGTCTCTGTCAGCTCAGTCCCTGGATTCATTCATGATGTGAAATTAGAAAAAATGCGAGAGAAGGAGCTGACCTGAGAAGTGAAAGAAAAAGAAGGGCTGAAACTGAGTGTCCACCATTTCATTTCAAGAGCTGAGGACACTGGGGTAACAGGACACTGCACAGGTGGGTGTCAGAGTTTGGTGGTCAGTTACAGTAGAGGCATCGTCTGATAGAACTTTCTGCAGTCATGGACTTGTTCTATGTCTGAGTCATCCAATAACGTAGCCACTGGCTGCACATGGCTATTGAGCACTTGTCCATGGCTTATGAGACTGGAGTATTTCAAATTTCATTTCATTTTAATTATTAGTGCTTTATAGTTTAATAGCTACATATAGCTAATGTCTACTTTATCAGACAACAAAACTCCAGAGAATCAAGAGGATGTGAGAGACAGAGGGAAGACAGGAGAGAAGAGGAGGCAAGTGTCATGGATTGTGAATTAGGTTTTTCTTATTTCTTGAGAGATAAAACTTAAATGATCAAAATTTATCTGAAATAAGTTTCGATAGCGCATATATATATATATATGCGCACATGTATGTGCACGTATATATACACATTGAGTTATATGTATAATATATATGATTCTCATATATATATGTGTGTGTGTATATATATATATAAAATCCAAAAAATGTGTTTGTGGCAGAGGCTTCTCATTTAGTGCATCTACAGGAGATCTTTGAGAGTTTTACCTTTATCTATTTGTGTTGCCATGAGAACATCCATGTTTATATCTTTGGAGGGATACAGTACTGCTTTTCAGAGTACATTTATATATATATACACACACACACACATACATATATATGTGACTCACAGCTGAAGATAAGATAGATGGGGCCCTGATTAATATTATTATTACATGAGTAATAATCAAAATGTTCTTTCATTAACATGATGATAATTGATTGTTTTCACAGACATAAAACTCATAAGGGAAAGAGATTATTTAAATATATTCTTTTAATTTTAAACCATACCTATAGGCATACTTTTCACCTTGAACTCAACGTGATATATAAATATTAAGTTTAAATACTTGATTTGGAAAATTAGAACTAAATTAGAAGGAATTCTCTATAGGTTTACCGGAATTTGTTTTCTCGGCAGCAACTACAAACAAACATCTATTTTCTCTCTAGTAGTCCAAAGAATGGGTCTTGAAACTTCAAGGAACTCACCCAAAAATACTTTAAAAATTGTGTATATGTATTTTTTTTTTCCGGGAAGAACCTAACATTCATTCAAGGTTTTATACTGGATATTTATCTTGTTTTCACCTTTCTCTGCCTGGCGCCTGGCAACCTTTCCATGTGAATCTTGTTCACTTCCCACTGCGGAAGGTGAAAATGCCAGACAAATGCTTTTGTATCCTCCCTTGAAGCTGTGGTGTGAACACTTGCCCCTCACTTTACCAGTGTTCCTGAACTATATTTGGGAACTAGAGACCCAAACATGAGGTATACAGGAAACTCTCTGATGGTGGTGTCAGTCACAGGAAGAGTGAATCCTGAGCCACAAGGACACTGCTAGTCCTGCAGTCCTGTCCCAGTGCCTGATGATGGTAATTCAAGAAGCAGAGCCTTAGCACGGATACTAAGAGATGGCAGCAGGTGTGTCCTCGCTGAAACTGATTCTGAAGAAAGATTTTGAGCAGAGTTCCTGCATGCCTGACCCCAAAGCTGATTCCTCACCATGCCCAACAATTCTGTGAACTGTCCAGTATACCTTTAATGAATCAGTTCTGCTTAAATTGAGCAGAACTGACTTTTGTTGTTTGCAACTAAAAGACATTGACTGATGCAGATACTCAAAGTTGTCTGAGACCCCCACATACTTAAAAACTGTATAATAAATCCTCATTTATTGTGACTACATGACCATCACAAGTGGTATGATTAAGAACTGAAACAAAAAATCTAGAGCTGAAGATGAGTATATATTTGTACTAGTCATAGAAGCATACGCCTCAAGTGACAGCTAGTTTTACTCAAGAATATAAACTGCACTGACATGTAAACAGAAATGGGATATTAGAAAAGATCCTTGGTTTGGGAAGAAAAAATATCAAGATCCCACATCATCCCCACTACAGTGAACAACTTAGTAATGCAGGAACCCCCTAATCTGTCTAAAGGCTCATGGATCCTGAGTGAAATGCCAGAAGTCGTGACACTGTTCTTGTACTCAGACATGTGAATCCAGTGACACTTAGTATCCTTCGTCTTTCATTCTCTCTCTCCCAATTTGATATCAATAATGTTTACAGCCAATACTATGACACCCTGTCTAAACATTCGAAGTACTCAAACACATAATTAACCTCAGTCTACAATTTGACTATGCCTCTAGATTTGTAGAAACTAGGGCAAATATATAGTCAGAAGATTCAGTCTTGGAAATTGATATGCAGTAAGTGAATTATGAAAGTACAACGTTTCCCTGAATATTTTAATGAGTATTTCAGCTAAAAAGTAGATTAGGCTAGAAATATAATGATGCTGGACAGTGTCATCTTGGGTCTAGAAGTCTGAGATAGAATAGTCTTCTTCTTCACAAACAGAATAATCATATTTTATTAAACTATATATTATATTCCATCACTTGCTTTGTATTTACACAACATTAGCATCACTGAATAGTAGACATGCATCAAGGAAGGAAAAATGAGCATTCTTTTCTTTTGCCATAATGAAAGTTCTAAATTGCCACATACTTTGTATTTAATTATAAATTCAGAAGTGTGTGTTATATTTATAAATGAACTATTCTGCACACATATCCTCAAACACATTATAGACTAAAGTCCTCAATATTCCCATTCTTTCTCATTCTGGGAAAGAAAAATACCATAAAACTTAGAAAATGAATTTCTTTATACTTTATATTGGAAATTTTTGAACATATGAAAAAGTGGCATGAGTAGGGAAGTGTACTCTTGTACCTGTTCCACAGCTTTAATCATTGTCAACACTCAGCTACCTTTGTTTCATTTCTTTTCCCTGCCCCTGCCACCTCGTTACACCTTTTCTTATTTTTGCCTGGAGTAATTTGAAACAAATGCAAAATATTGTTATTCTACCTCTGAATACTTTCGAATGCATTTCCAAAAAAAGTAAGGACATTTTCTAATATATTCCCAATGGTAATGTCATACTTAAAAAATTAATGTATACTTCCCTGATGTTATTATTATTTTTTATTATTATTATACTTTAAGTTCTAGGGTACATGTGCAAAACGTGCAGGTTTGTTACATGTGTATACTTGTGCCATGTTGGTGTGCTGCACCCATCAACTCATCAGCACCCATCAACTCGTCATGTACATCAGGTATAACTCCCAATGCAATCCCTCCCCCCTCCCCATGATAGGCCCCGTTGTGTGATGTTCCCCTTCCCGAGTCCAAGTGATCTCATTGTTCAGTTCCCACCTATGAGTGAGAACATGCGGTGTTTGGTTTTCTGTTCTTGCGATAGTTTGTTGAGAATGATGGTTTCCAGCTGCATCCATGTCCCTACAAAGGACACAAACTCATCCTTTTTTATGGCTGCATAGTATTCCATGGTGTATATGTGCCACATTTTCTTAATCCAGTCAGTCACTGATGGACATTTGGGTTGATTCCAAGTCTTTGCTATTGTGAATAGTGCCACGATAAACATACGTGTGCATGTGTCTTTATAGCAGCATGATTTATAATCCTTTGGGTATATACCCAGTAATGGGATGGCTGGGTCATATGGTACTTCTAGCTCTAGATCCTTGAGGAATTGCCATACTATTTTCCATTATGGTTGAACTAGTTTACAATCCCACCAACAGTGTAAAAGTGTTCCTATTTCTCCACATCCTCTCCAGCACCTGTTGTTTCCTGACATTTTAATGATTACCATTCTAACTAGTGTGAGATGGTATCTCATTGTGGTTTTGATTTGCATTTCTCTGATGGCCAGTGATGATGAGCATTTTTTCATGTGTCTGTTGGCTGTATGAATGTCTTCTTTTGAGAAATGTCTGTTCATATCCTTTGCCCACTTTTTGATGGGGTTGTTTTTTTTCTTGTAAATTTGTTTGAGTTCTTTGTAGGTTCTGGATATTAGCCCTTTGTCAGATGAGTAGATTGCAAAAATTTTCTCCCATTCTGTAGGTTGCCTGTTCACTCTGATGGTAGTTTCTTTTGCTTTGCAGAAGCTCTTTAGTTTAATTAGATCCCATTTGTCAATTTTGGCTTTTGTTGCCGTTGCTTTTGGCGTTTTAGACATGAAGTCCTTGCCCATGCCTATGTCCTGAATGGTATTACCTAGGTTTTCTTCTAGGGTTTTTATGGTATTAGGTCGAACATTTAAGTCTCTAATCCATCTTGAATTAATTTTCATATAAGGAGTAAGGAAAGGATCCAGTTTCAGTTTTCTACTATGGCTAGCCAATTTTCCCAGCACCATTTAATAAATAGGGAATCCTTTCCCCATTTCTTGTTTCTCTCAGGTTTGTCAAAGATCAGATGGCTGTAGATGTGTGGTATTATTTCTGAGGACTCTGTTCTGTTCCATTGGTCTATATCTCTGTTTTGGTACCAGTACCATGCTGTTTTGGTTACTGTAGCCTTGTAGTATAGTTTGAAGTCAGGTAGCGTGATACCTCCAGCTTTGTTCTTTTGACTTAGGTTTGTCTTAGCAATGTGGGCTTTTTTTTGGTTCCATATGAACTTTAAAGCAGTTTTTTCCAATTCTGTGAAGAAACTCATTGGTAGCTTGATAGGGATGGCATTGAATCTATAAATTACCTTGGGCAGTATAACCATTTTCATGATATTGATTCTTCCTATCCATGAGCATGGTATGTTCTTCCATTTGTTTGTGTCCTCTTTTATTTCACTGAGCAGTGGTTTGTAGTTCTCCTTGAAGAGGTTCTTTACATCCCTTGTAAGTTGGATTCCTAGGTATTTTATTCTCTTTGAAGCTATTGTGAATGGAAGTTCATTCATGATTTGGCTCTCTGTTTGTCTGTTACTGGTGTATAAGAATGCTTGTGATTTTTGCACATTAATTTTGTATCCTGAGACTTTGCTGAAGTTGCTTATCAGCTTAAGGAGATTTTGGGCTGAGACAATGGGGTTTTCTAAATATACAATCATGTCATCTGCAAACAGGGACAATTTGACTTCTTCTTTTCCTAACTGAATACCCTTGATTTCTTTCTCTTGTCTGATTGCCCTAGCCAGAACTTCCAACACTATGTTGAATAGGAGTGGTGAGAGAGGGCATCCCTGTCTTGTGCCAGTTTTCAAAGGAATTTTTCCAGGTTTTGCCCATTCAGTATGATATTGGCTGTGGGTTTTCATAAATGGCTCTTATTATTTTGAGATACATTCCATCAATACCGAATTTATTGAGCGTTTTTAGCATGAAGGGCTGTTGAATTTTGTCAAAGGCCTTTTCTGCATCTATTGAGATAATCATGTGGTTTTTGTCTTTGGTTCTGTTGATATGCTGGATTACGTTTATAGATTTGCATATGTTGAACCAGCTTTGCATCCCAGGGATGAAGCCCACTTGATCATGGTGGATAAGCTTTTTGATGTGCTGCTGGATCCGGTTTGCCAGTATTTTATTGAAGATTTTTGCATCGATGTTGATAAGGATATTGGTCTAAAATTCTCTTTTTTTGTTGTGTCTCTGCCAGGCTTTGGTATCAGGATGATGTTGGCCTCATAAAATGAGTTAGGGAGGCTTCCCTCTTTTTCTATTGATTGGAATAGTTTCAGAAGGAATGGTACCAGCTCCTCCTTGTACCTCTGGTAGAATTCAGTTGTGAATCCATCTGGTCCTGGACTTTTTTTGGTTGGTAGGCTATTAATTATTGCCTCAATTTCAGAGCCTACTATTGGTCTATTCAGGGATTCAGCTTCTTCCTCGTTTAGTCTTGGGAAAGTGTAAGTGTCCAGGAAATTATCCATTTCTTCTAGATTTTCCAGTTTATTTGTGTAGAGGTGTTTATAGTATTCTCTGATGGTAGTTTGTATTTCTATGGGGTCGGTGGTGGTATCTCCTTTATCATTTTTTATTGCGACTATTTGATTCTTCTCTCTTTTCTTCTTTTTTAGTCTTGCTAGTGGTCTATCAGTTTTGTTGATCTTTTCAAAAAACCAACTCCTGGATTCATTGATTTTTTGGAGGGTTTTTTGTGTCTCTATCTCCTTCAGTTCTGCTCTCATCTTAGTTATTTCTTGCCTTCTGCTAGCTTTCGAATGTGTTTGCTCTTGCTTCTCTAGTTCTTTTAATTGTGATGTTAGAGTGTCAATTTTAGATCTTTCCTGCTTTCTCTTGTGGGCATTTAGTGCTATAAATTTCCCTCTACATACTGCTTTAAATGTGTCCCAGAGATTCTGGTATGTTGTATCTTTGTTCTCATTGGTTTCAAAGAACATCTTTATTTCTGCCTTCATTTCGTTGTGTACCCAGTAGTCATTCAGGAGCAGGTTGTTCAGTTTCCATGTAGTTGAGCAGTTTTGATTGAGTTACTTAGTCCTGAGTTCTAGTTTGATTGCACTGTGGTCTGAGAGACAGTTTGTTATAATTTCTGTTCTTGTACATTTGCTGAGGAGTGCTTTACTTCCAATTATGTGGTCAATTTTGGAATAAGTGTGATGTGGTGCTGAGAAGAATGTATATTCTGTTGATCTGGGGTGGAGAGTTCTGTAGATGTCTATTAGGTCTGCTTGCTGCAGAGGTGAGTTCAATTCCTGGATATCCTTGTAAACTTTCTGTCTCGTTGATCTGTCTAATGTTGACAGTGGGGTGTTGAAGACTCCTGTTATTATTGTATGGGAGTCTAAGTCTCTTTGTAAGTCTCCAAGGACTTGCTTTATGACTCTGGGTGCTCCTGTATTGGGTGCATATATATTTAGGATAGTTATCTCTTCCTGTTGAATTGATCCCTTTACCATTATGTAATGCCCTTCTTTGTCTCTTTTGATCTTTGATGGTTTAAAGTCTGTTTTATCAGAGACTAGTATTGCAACCCCTGCTTTCTTTTGTTCTCCGTTTGCTTGGTAGATCTTCATCCATCCCTTTATTTTGAGCCTATGCATGTCTCTGCATGTGAGATGGGTCTCCTGAATACAACAGACTGATGGGTCTTGACTATCCAGTTTGCCAGTCTGTGTCTTTTAATTGGAACATTTTGTCCATTTAAATTTAAGGTTAATATTGTTATATGTGAACCTGATCCTGCCATTATGATATTAACTGGTTATTTTGCTCGTTAGTTGATGCAGTTTCTTTCTAGCCTCGATGGTCTTTACATTTTGGCATGTTTTTGCAATGGCTGGTACCAGTTGTTCCTTTCCATGTTTAGTGCTTCCTTCAGGGTCTCTTGTAAGGCAGGCCTAGTGGTGACAAAATCTCTAAGCATTTGCTTATCTGTAAAGGATTTTATTTCTCCTTCAGTTATGAAACTTAGTTTGGCTGGATATGAAATTCTGGGTTGAAAATTCTTTTCTTTAAGAATGTTGAATATTGGCCCCCACTCTCTTCTGGCTTGTAGAGTTTCTGCCGGGAGATCTGCTGTTAGTCTGATGGGCTTCCCTTTGTGGGTAACCCGACCTTTCTCTCTGGCTGCCCTTAAGATTTTTTCCTTCATTTCAACTTTGGTGAATCTGGCAATTATGTGTCTTGGAGTTGCTCTTCTCGAGGAGTATCTTTGTGGTGTTCTCTGTATTTCCTGAATTTGAATGTTGGCCTGCCCTACTAGGTTGGGGAAGTTCTCCTGGATGATATCCTGAAGAGTGTTTTCCAACTTGGTTCCATTTTCCCCCTCACTTTCGGGCACCCCAATCAGACGTAGATTTGGTCTTTTTACATAATCCCATACTTTTTGCAGGTTTTGCTCATTTCTTTTTCTTCTTTTTTCTTTAGATTTCTCTTCTCGCTTCATTTCATTCATTTGATCCTCAATCGCTGATACTCTTTCTTCCTGTTGATCGAGTCAGTTACCGAAGCTTGTGCATTTGTCACGTATTTCTCGTGTCATGGTTTTCATCTTTGTCAGTTCGTTTATGGCCTTCTCCGCATTAATTATTCTAGTTATCAATTCTTCCACTCTTTTTTCAAGATTTTTAGTTTCTTTGCCCTGGGTATGTAATTCCTCCTTTAGCTCTGAGAAGTTTGATGGACTGAAGCCTTCTTCTCTCATCTCGTCAAAGTCATTCTCCGTCCAGCTTTGATCCGTTGCTGGTGATGAGCTGCGTTCCTTTGGAGGGGGAGATGCGCTCTTATTTTTTGAATTTCCAGCTTTTCTGCTCTGCTTTTTCCCCATCTTTGTGGTTTTATCTGCCTCTGGTCTTTGATGATGGTGACGTACTGATGGAGTTTTGGTGTGGGTGTCCTTCCTGTTTGATAATTTTCCTTCTAACAGTCAGGACCCTCAGCTGTAGGTCTGTTGGAGATTGCTTGAGGTCCACTCCAGACCCTGTTTGCCTGGGTATCAGCAGCAGAGGCTGCAGAAGATAGAATATTGCTGAACAGCGAGTGTACCTGTCTGATTCTTGCTTTGGAAGCTTTGTCTCAGGGGTGTACTCCATTGTGTGATATGGGGGGCGTCGGTTTGCCCCTAGTGGGGGATGTCTCCCAGTTAGGCTACTCAGGGGTCAGGGACCCACTTGAGCAGGCAGTCTGTCCGTTCTCAGAACTCAACCTCCGTGTTGGGAGATCCACTGCTCTCTTCAAAGCTGTCAGACAGAGTCGTTTGCGTCTGCAGAGGTTTCTGCTGCTTTTTGTTGTTGTTGTTGTTGCTGTTGTTTAGCTGTGCCCTGTCCCCAGAGGTGGAGTCTAAAGAGACTGGCAGGCCTCCTTGAGCTGCTGTGAGCTCCACCCAGTTTGAGCTTCCCAGTGGCTTTGTTTACCTACTTAAGCCTCAGCAATGGCGGGCGCCCCTCCCCAAGCCTTGCTGCTGCCTTGCCGTTAGATCGCAGACTGCTGGGCTAGCAATGAGGGAGGCTCCGTGGGCATGGGACCCTCCCGGCCAGATGTGGGATATAATATCCTAGTGTGCCTGTTTGCTAAGACCCTTGGTAAAGCGCAGTATTGGGGTGGGAGTTATCCGGTTTTCCAGGTGTTGTGTGTCTCAGTTCCCCTGGCTAGGAAAAGGGATTCCCTTCCCCCTTGTGCTTCCCAGGTGAGGCAGTGCCTCACCCTGCTTCAGCTCTCACTGGTCGGGCTGCAGCAGCTGACCAGCACTGATTGTCCGGCACTCCCTAGTGAGTACCTCCATTGAAAATGCAGAAATCACTTGTCTTCTGTGTCGCTCGCGCTGGGAGCTGGAGACTGGAACTGTTCCTATTCGGTCATCGTGCTCCACCCTCCTTGATGTTATTTAATATGTGCTCCATATTCAACTTTTGTTAGTTTTCTTAAAACTGTCTTTTTACAGTTCATTTAAATCAAGATCTAAACAAGGTATTTTCCACATTGTTTGTTGTTGTTATTTCTCATCCGTTACGTCTACCCTCCCCCTCTTCTCTTCCTGCTCACTTCCTCCCCTAGCACCCTACCTTGTTTTTTCAAGCGTTGGCATTTTGAAGGAATCAGGTCCATTTACCTGCATGAGGTCCCACCTAACTGGATTTCACTGTTGCTTCTTTGTGCAGTTTTACTTGTTTCTCTTATTGTGTAGACAATGCTAGCTCTAAAGTCAGGTTCCAACTTTTTTAGAAGAAAATATTTCATCAGTGGTGCTGTGTATTTCATATTGCACAACTTTTATGATGCTAAGATTAATTCATGAGTTCAGAAGATGAAACTCTGATCCCTTCACTATAAAGTTTTCCTTCAGCATTTTCCCTCATAATTTTGGCATCTATTGATGACCATTGTCTGAATCATTTTTTTCACTTAGAAGTTGCAAAATGTTGATTTTCCAACTCTCTCATTCCTTTCACATTTGTCGGTTGAGATTCCTTTTTATTGAACTGCCTGTCATCCATGAATGCTACGAGGTTACTCTGCCAATTCATTTCAAAAAGGCAGAATGAAAGCTGAATCTTTTTTTTTTAGTAATTAACTTTTAGAGGAAAGAGTTGGAGTCAGAAGTTGATGCCGTGGTGTATCACTGACCTCCCTTCAGGAATGAAGCACTCATTCCACAGCTGTGGGGAAGGTTAGAAGCTGCTGCTCAAAGCTGAACCCTCCACAGGAATGTCCTCTGCAGAAGGCAACTGCGTTACCCAAGGTTATGCACCAGCCCCTGTCCTGCAGACAGCTGGATCCAATGACTGGTCACTGGGATGGGATGGGGAAAAGTCCCAACCTTTTCTCAAATTGTGACAAATCTGAAAGGCCATCCTTGTGACCCCCCACACCTAATAATATATAATCAACACAATACGAACTCAACTATTTTTTATGTTAAAAAGAGTTTTGGTAATTCCAACAAATGGTGTATTTGGAATTTCCTATAGCACTAATTATACACTGATATGTTTACCTACAATGCATTGCATTATTTTGTACTGATTGCTAATAGCAACTGGGTGAGCAAAATCATAATTAAATTGCAAGAAAATTAATATGCAATACATAATTGATAAAAAGAAACAGGAAAATCTTACAAAACAATGTACAATAATGCAGCTGCAAAAGAATCACTGTTTTCTCACATTATTAATTTTTTTATATGCTCCAACAAGAACGTTGTTTACTATGTTATATTTGGTTCACAGTGCAGTCTTCTCTTTATAATCATATCATGTTCTATTAAATGGAATTCTCTATTGACTGAGGTTTCTACATCTTTAAAAATGTGAATTAATGTTAGGAAGGATGTGAATCTGAGTAGTCATAGGGTTAGCATTGTGCACAACACTATTTTAATTCCAAGAGTCCTCTGTTTCTTGCTATTTCCATGATATTTGGCAATAATAAGCGGCAATTGTTTCTGAATGGTTCTATAAGTCCCCTACTCTTCACCCATTGGTGGGAACAGTGACAAAACAAGAAACAGGCAAAGTCGGTGGAACTCCTGCTTCATTCAGAGCAATTCCACTTCTTATTTGTTTCTATACTAGCATTTTATGCACAATTTTATTTGCAAAAAATGTTCCACTGCTACCATAATTTTGAAAATCACTGATAAAGGGCATAGATGCTAATTAACTGTTAACAAGATTTAATTAACAAAACATGCCATCTTTGACTCAGAAAATAGTGGATATTCTAAAGATTTTCTATCTTTTTTTACCTTCTATTATGCAGAAATGTGGATGTATCTCATATTATATAATTTCTGGATCCTTGCTGGATTTCACTTGAGCCTTACTAGAAAATTAGTAGTACATTTGTTCTGGCCAAAAAATGGCTCAAAAATATAATGGAAATAAGCTTAACTGTGTTTTAAAAGAAAGCTAGTATTTTCATTAAAATATACAAATGCACTATGACTTTTAATACAATTAAAATATATAGCAATGAACTGATAGAATATACTGGATTAGAAAATGACAGCAAACTCTGTGCCCATTAATTTCCCTCATATTTTCTGATGGCATGTAGAGAACATGATCTGTTTCCTCTTTAGCATCAAATGTCTCCTTTAGCCTTTTTCAGAGAAACTCCCCTTTTTTCATGTATTCTTCTCATCCAAAACCCTAGAGCTGGATCTGGGTTAGTATAAATGAGAATCAGCACATGGAATTTACCTAACATGTTTTATTGGTGCATGTATTTCAGGTTTGCCCCATTAGATAGAATGAGCACTTTATATTGTACAATTGGGAGAGATGTTTTCTTTCCTGCTCTATGGTTAAGAAAGCCCATTGCCCCAGTTGGGCCTGCCATTGGGCATACCCATAAGGTGGGCCTGTCTCGGAAAGAAGGGAAAAGAAAGGCCAGCAGAGTAGAAAAATAAAAAGAGCTTGCATCCTTGTTAACATCACTAGGCTGCTGAATCAACCCCTAGACTTCCCCTAATGTAACTTTTCTTTCTTTTTTTTTTCCTAATTGCTTACCCTGGTTTTAATTGGGATTTTGGTTATTTTCAGCAGTCTCCCTGCTTTCCCTCTGTAAAAACCCCTCCAAATAAATAAAATGGGTATAAATACAGAAGGCAGTCCATTATGAACTTTTTTTCCATCTTAGCTTTTTCATTGGAATTCTCTCAACTCTCTTCTGTGTTTAAATCCAGCACTGGACTAACATGTTTTCTGGGAATTCCAGGGAAGCCATGGAGCTGCAGTTTGTTGCTGACAGGAAGAAGCAGAAACTGACACAGGACACTGGAGGCCTAGTTCTGCCAGTTGACTCTGTCATCTTGCCTGCTATCCCTATATGTTTACTCTGCTTGAGTTTTCAGTCCTGACATCTGGTCGGTATGAATAAAATTGGTCCTGTTAGTGAGTGTGCAACTTTTTTGCATGCCAGATTTTTTTCATGTTTTACTTTATTTTAATGACTCAGTGGTTTTAACATTTGAATTTGGTTGTTTCAAGGAGTATTAAAGACATTGCTGGAAAATTTAGATGCTACAATAGAACATAAAGCAACAGGTAAGCCCATTTGCTGTAGATTAAGTATTATCAACAGTAGGCAAAACAATAAGGATCACTGAAGGGAAGAATAATAGAGTGTCCCTGCGGAGCTGAGAAAGGGTTTCTTTTCCAGACAATTTATTCTTATTTAGATTTAAATAGTTTAAATATGTGTGTATATGTGTAGAATTTTTCTTGAAGAAATCTATTAGGAAAATGTGTTGACATGAAATTATTCTAATTTCCTAGGCATATTGTTTGTTACTGGTGGGAAATAGCACGATGTTGTGTACCATCTCACCTTTTTTACTTACTCTAAATCTGTGTGTGCTTTTGACCACTCATGACTTCAAAGCCCCTCAGATGTTCGTGATTCCAGGGCTTAGCTTTAGGCAGCATGTTTCCGCAGCTCAAGATACAGTCATTCAATTGTCTATAGGAGGTCACCACCAGAATTTCTGCAGGCAACTCTCTTTTGTCACATCTAAAACTGAATCTATTGTCTTCTCAGAAGCCAGCTCTTTCTTTTCTTCTCCAAGCAGGCATTTATGAATGTCTAGTGTGTTCAGGGCTTTGTCTTAAGAGCTCCAACCCTCAAAGGGTACAGGGTAGTGAGGAGACAGATAAAGCAATAACTATAGTGTTGGGGCTAGTACAGTGCTAGTTATAGGAGGCAAATGTGTGATCTTGGACATTTTGCATGAACTCTCTGTAGTTTAGTTTCTTTAACTGTAAAATGAAGATAATAAAATCCCCTTAGAGAGTTAATGTCAGTATTTATTCAATCACTGTATGTGAAGAGCACAGAACACACTACACATTCAATGATCATTAGCAACCATCATCATTATTATTAGTTACATTATATAGGAAGTGAAAATTAAGCTTTAAACATCACATTTAATGGTGAAATATTAGAGCCATGCTATCCTCACTAAGGAAATTAGATGAGAAAAGTTGAAACATAAAAATTGGAAGGAAAGACACAAATGTCAATCTGGAGATTATTTGACTATATACATATAAAACCCAAATAATCAAGTAATAAAAATAATAGAAGCAATAGGTAAAAACTCCGTAAAATAGCTGATTACAATATTAATATGCAAAAATCACTAGTTGTATAACATATAAAAACCACAAAAGATAATGGGAGGATTACATTTATAATAACAACAAAAATATAAAATATTTGTAAATAAACCTTGCAAAAATTAGAAAATTTACATTAAAAAACTTTAAATTGCTTCTGAGAGTCCAAGGCAATTTGATCAAATGTAATGATTTATGCTTTGCTCTTGGAGAAAAAGGACCTTATTATACAAATTCTAATACTACATAAATTAATCTATATGTGTAATGTGAACCCAAAGTTTACATGGAAAATAAACGTCGAATAATAGTCAGGAAAATTCAGAAAAGGATACATAACAAAGCAGCATTAGTTACTTCAGATACTTAGATGTTTTCATTTAATAAATGTTTGATAGTGTTTACTATATGCCAGAGACAGTTATAAGTGCTGGACATATTACATATTATGTAATATTCCTTGTAACAAACCTACTAACAAGTTGTTGTTATTATTCTCATGTTACAGATAAGGAAACTGAGGTACAGATAGGTCAAGTAACTTGCTCAAGATCTCACAGCTTGTAAGTGGGAGAACCAGGCTTCAAATTCAGGCAACCTGCCTCCAGAGTTTGTACTCTTAACCAGTACACTATGAGACAATAAGTAAAACAATTTGTTATGAGCCCAAGAACAAACAGAGATAGAAACATAAGAGTCTAGAAAGAGATATAGGTATACATGAAAACTTAATATGTAATGAAGTAAGGAAAAATGATGGATTATTTAGTAAATTGTGTTAGATAATGGTGAAAAATAAAAGTACTTTTTTTCCATCAAATTTCATGTGGATCAAAATTTAAATATAAAAATACATTAATATCACATAGTACTATAAAAATATAAAAGAATTTTTAAAAATAATCTTTTAGTGGGTAAGACTTTCTATTAGAAAAATTCAGAAGCCATAAAATCAATCATTTTCATTAAGTACAAGTTATATTCTGAATTTCTCATTTCTCCTTATAAAAGTCTAAAAAAGGTCAAAGAGAAATTTGAGAATCATTTTTTGGTTATGGTGTGAGTGATGTGCATGTAATGCATATATAAGCCATTTATTAATATAAAACCAAAAGAACCCATGGTTACTGGAGCAAATTTCTGGAAATATTCTATTACTTTTTTAGTGATTCTCCCCTTGCCTTCTTACTCATATGAATTAGGAAAAAACATTTATTTACTTGTGTGGTGGGTTGAGGGAGGAAATCAAAACATCTTTTGTATCTGAGTTTACATAGAGCAATGGATAAGATATTAAATCAATGATTCTGGTTAGATATAGAAATTAATATTTTGCCTAACTCTGAATTTCATCATCTTTATGGATCTTGATGGTCAGAAAAGGTGTTTTTAAGAAAACTTCAAATTTATACCAACATGGCTCGGAGAAGCTCTGTTTATAATAACTTCAGAAAATTTAAAATATTAAGTAAATATAATTGAAACACTAAAATTAATTTAAAATATTACAGAAAAAGATAGAAAATGAAACACAGAAAGTTACTTATCCTATCGCTATAATGTAATCATCACTATAATTTTGGTGTATTTCTTTCAACTCTATCTTTTTCCTATGCATCCAATCTCCTGCAAAGTAAATATCAGAAAATATGTAAAACTGTAATAGCAAGAAATAAGATGATTTATTTTACAAATTTAACAGCCCAAATGTGTTTTCCTAGGCACGTGGTTTTTTTGAGGATTCTTTGTTAATGTTCTTTGTTCTTTTTGTCGGAAATCCATGATTTTCTCATCGATTTTTATGGGCTCAGTGAAAAATAAGATGTTAGTTTCTTCATATTTAAGGTATGTATATACTGGATATTTTTAACCTATTGGACTTTAAACAATATCTGTAGTCAAATTAGCAAACCTTATCTTTTGTATGTTTGCTTTATTGCATTTTAACATTTTAAAGTATGGAAAAGTATGCAAATACAAAATTATAGCCATTTTCAACTTGAAATCCAGAGAGGTAAACATGCATTCTTAATTTATCAAAGTCATTTATCTTTACCCACATATTTACTCTCTTTTGGTCTTTATTCCTTACTGTCTTTTAGTTTTCATTTGGAATCATTTGTTTTCTATTTAATGTTTTAGCATTTACTTTAGTGTAGTTCTTCTGGTAACAAATTTTCTGTTTTTGTTTGTCTAAAAATATTTCAATTCGAATTCATTCTTGATACTTTTGCTAAGCATATAATTTTAATTTTGCAGTTACTTTCTTTCTGCATATTAAGATATCATCTCACTGTCTTTCAGCTTCCATAGTTTCACATAAGAAGATGGCTATCTAATTGTTCCTTTGAAGGTATTGTATCAGTTGCAATTGCTATGTAGGAAATCATCATAAACTTATTACCTCAAAACAACACATATTTATAATCTCACATTTTCTATGAGTTGGAGTCAAACAAGAGTTACTTGGAGCTTCTGCTCAGGATCTCACAAGGCTGCAATCAAGGTGTCAGCTGGGGCTGTGATCTAATCTGAGTCTCAGGTGTCTCTTCCAAGGTCATTCCGGTTTTTGCAGAATTCAGTTCCTTGCAGTTTTAGAACTGAGGTTCTTGTTTTCTTGTTGGCTTTTCACTGTGGATTATTCTCAGCTCCTAGAGGCCACCAAGTTCTAGTCATATGGCCATCTCACAACATGGCAGCTTACTTCTTCAAATCCAGCAGGAAAATCTGTCTTTAGCCTGCTACCAGTGAGTCTTCTGTAATGTAATCACAGAAGTAGCTATCCCACCACCTTTACCATGTATTGTAAACTAATCAAAGGAGAACTATCCCATCGTATTCACAGATCTCATTCAAGAGGAGGAGGGGGAATTCTGCCTACCATAACTACTTTTAAGATTTGTTGTCTTTCGTTATCATTGGTTTTATTATGATGCATCTAGGTGTGAATTTATATTTTATTTATCCAATTTTGAGCTTGATTGGTTTTTATTCTGTGAATGGATTTCATTAGTTTTGAGAAATTCTTAGGCATTATCTCTAAACATAGTTTCTTTTTTTCTTTTCCTTTTTAGTTGACACGTAGTCATGATACATATTTATGGGATACTGAATGATATTTGGATATATGTATGTAATGTATAATGACTCAATCAGGATAATTAACGTATTTGTCACCTCAAGCATTCATCATTTCTTTGCACTCTGAGCACTCAAAATCCTCTCTTCTCAATGCTTTTCAAAAGTTTCCAATAAATTATAGTTAATCATATTTACCCTAAGTGCTGCAGAACACTATAATTCATCTCTCCTATCTAGCTGTAATTCCTGACCCATTTTTTCTTTTTTGCTTTCCTTTGGAAACTCCAGTTACTATATGTAACGTGTTTTTACTATGTCCTCTATGTCTCAGGCACTTTTCTATATTTTCCATTCTTTACTCCTTTCTAAATATTTTCTTCTGACCTCTCTTCCTATTCACTAGTATTGTCTTCATCCAAGTCTAATCTACTACTGAAATCAGGCACTGAGTTCTTAATTTCCATTACAGTTTTTGATTATAGGGCTTCCATTTTATTCTTTTTCACATTGACTATACAATGTTTTAATAATCAATTCTTGCCACAATTTGTTTTATGCTGTTATAAGTACAGTTATTGTATTAGTCTATTTTCACACTAGTATGAAGAACTGCCCAAGACTAGGTAATTTATAAAGAAAAGAGGTTTAATTGACTCACAGTTTCATATGGTGGGGAGGCCTCAGAAAACTTACAGTCATGGCAGAAGAGGAAGCAAGCACGTCTTACGTGGCGGCAGGCAAGAGAGAAAGTGCAGGAAGGAGGAACTTTCAAACACTTCTAAAACCATCAGATCTCATGAGAAATCTCATTATCATGAGAACAACATAAGGGAACCACCCCCATGATCCAATCACCTCCTACTAGGTCCCTCCCTCAACCTGTAGGGATTACAGGGTTTATAATTCATGGGGATTACAGGATTTATAATTTGAGATGAGATTTGGGTGCATGGGGGACACAGAGCCAAAATGTTTCAGTTATTTTAAAGTCAGTGACAGATAATTCTAATACATGAAACCCCTGTGGGTATATATATTTTACCTGTTGTTTTTACTATTTCTCATTCATATTACCTTTTCTATACATGTACCTAATTATTTTTGATGGTACACTTAACATGGTATTTTAAAATTTGTAAAAATTTAAAGGTCTAGGATAATATTATCTTCATACAGAGAGAAACATTTTATCTGACTTTTTTAGCTTCAGTTCAATGAAAATTAAAGATTTTTAGAATTCAGTTTTGAGGAACAAGATTTGCTGAGCTATCTGAATGATGCAAAGCTGATCTGTAGTTCATCTTTACTTGTTTATTTGTGGTTCATTATTACCATTAGGGTATGTCCTTTCAGGATTCCTACCTAAACGGTAGTGTTTTTTAAGTGCCAACATCCTTTGCTATTGTACCTCAACATTTGGTTCCTAATGTTATAGGACTGTCAAAGATGCCACTCAGTCTTTCAGCTGCCAGTGTCATTTGAGCCCAAAAATGACAGGCTTAACTCTCTGAATTTCATATTCTTCCAGGATCTTAAGCAGGATCTTAACTTTGTATGTGTGTGACTGTCTTTGTAGGTGTTTCCGTGTAAATGGAATAAAAAGCTCCATTATCTCTATACAAATCCAATTTCAAACACACTAATCTTATTATATAAAGATTGACATAAAATATCATTCTGTGTTTTAAGATAGACATAGAGTAGGTAGATATTCTTCTTCCAGCAGTGTGTGTGTGTGTGTATGTGCACGCACATGTGCCTGTATATTTAGGTAGAGCTGATGCGCGTGGTGGGGGAGAGTCTGTGGGGAGATGTGCTGATGGAATACAGCTTAGGAGGGATAGATAGCTGGAGACAGAAAATATTTTTCCTGTTTCTTTGTGATTGAGCAATTCATAACTAGAGTTATTGCCAAGCATTCTGAAATTTTCTGAAGTGACTGAATTTAACATTTGGGGTAATTTTTTTAAATCTCTACTCACCTGACCTTTGATTTAGATGTTGTTCAGAGTGGAATAAGTCATACCTGGATTTCTGTCCAGCTTTATGCTTTCTGTTGAGTGATTTCAGGAAAGTTATGTAACTTCCCTGTGCCTCAGTCTTCTCATTGGTAAAATATCAATAATGATAGCACTCATTTCATAGAACTTTGGGAAGAGTGAATGAGGTAAAGTATGTTAGGTGCTAAGTAGAATGCCTGGCACTCATTAAGGTAAACAATTATTGTAATTATTAAATCTTAAATATTGAAACTGGAAGGGACCTTTAAAATGCGTTGGACTAAACCCTTAATTTTGTAGAGTATAAAATTTAATTGCTGAGATATAAAGTACTATTTTTAAAGTCATGCAACCAACCAGAGTAGAGCTCAAACTTGGGGTTTTCATGACTCCTGGGACTGAATATTTTGTCTACTGAAAAAAAGTCAGATAAATAAATGAACAAGAGAGTATTGTAAATAAACATTGTGGATAATATTCAAGATACATTCTAGATATAATTGTGATTATAAAATGTAGAGAATGAATCAAGCTTTCTGGAGATTCTAAAAATATTTTGGATTGTCATAACTATGAATGGTTTAGATAAGGCTTTGGAACACATATGACAATTATAGGCACATTTCATTTTATTGCACTTCACTTTATTGTGTTTTGCAAATATTGAATTTTTAAGAAATAGAAGGTTTGTGGCAACACTGCATTGAGCAAGTCTATTGGTGCCATTTTTCTAAGAGCAGGTGCTCACTTCACATCAATCTGTTACATTTTGGTAAGTCTTGCAATATTTCAAATCTTGTTATTATATCTGTTTTGCAGATCTGTAATCAGCAATCTCTGATGTTACCATTATAACTGTCCTGGGGCATCACAAATTGTGCCCATATAAGACAGTAAACTCAATAAGTAAATATGTGCATTCTAATTGCTCCACCAGTTGGCCATTCCCTCATCTCTCTCCCTTTCTTCAGGCCTCCCTATTCCCTGAGACACAACAATATTGAAATTAGGCCAATTGATAACCCTACAATGGCCTCTAAGTGTTCAAGTGAAAGGAAGAGTGGCACATCTCCCACTTTCAGTCAAAAGGTAGAAATGATTGAAATTAGTGAGGAAGGCATGTGGAAAGCCAAGGTAGGCTGAAAGCTAAGCCTCTTGAGCTAAACAGTTGTGAATACAAAGGAAAAATTTTCAAAGAAAATTAAAAGTGCCACTTCAACGAACACACAAATGATAAGAAAGTGAAATAGTTTTATTGCTGATACAGAGAAAGTTTTAGTGGTCTAGATAAAAGGTCAAACAAGTCACAACATTAGGCCAAAGCCTAATCCAGAGCAAGACCCTACCTCTGTGGAGTTCTTTGAAGGCTGAGAGAAGTGAGGAAGCTACAGAAGACAATTTAAAACTGGCAGAGGTGAGTTCCTGGGGTTTAAGGAAAGAGGCCACCTTCATAATATGAAAGCGCAAGGTGAAGCAGTGAGTGCTGATGGAGAAGCTGAAGCAACTTATCCAGAGATCTAGCTAAGATAATTGACAAAGGTGGATACACTAAACAACAGACTTTCAATATAGACAAAACAGCCTTCTATTGGAAGAAGATGCCATCTAGGACTTTCATAGCTAGAGAGGAGAAGTCACCGCCTGACTTCAACGTTTTTTTGTTTTTTTTTTTAAATTTATTTATTATTATTATACTTTAAGTTGTAGGGTACATGTGCATAACGTGCAGGTTTGTTACATATGTATACTTGTGCCATGTTGGTGTGCTGCACCCATCAACTCGTCATTTACATCAGGTATAACTCCCAATGCAATCCCTCCCCCATCCCCCCTCCCCATGATAGGCCCCGGTGTGTGATGTTCCCCTTCCTGAGTCCAAGTGATCTCATTGAAAAAATGCTCATCATCACTGGCCATCAGAGAAATGCAAATCAAAACCACAATGAGATACCATCTCACACCAGTTAGAATGGCGATCATTAAAAAGTCAGGAAACAACAGGTGCTGGAGAGGATGTGGAGAAATAGGAACACTTTTACACTGTTGGTGGGATTGTAAACTAGTTCAACCATTATGGAAAACAGTATGGCGATTCCTCAAGGATCTAGAACTAGATGTACCATATGACCCAGCCATCCCATTACTGGGTATATACCCAAAGGATTATAAATTATGCTGCTATAAAGACTTCAAAGTTTTAAAGGGCAGGCTGACTCTCTTGTCAGGGGCCAACGGAGCTGGCAGCTTCAAGTTGAAGCCAATATTCATTGATCATTCTGAAAATCCTAAGTTCCTTAGGAATTATGCTATATCTACTCTGCTTATTCTCTATAAATAGAACAACCCAGTTTGAGTGACAGCAAGTCTTTTTACAGACTGTTTACTAAACATTTTAAGCCCACTACTGAGATCTAATGCTCAGAAAACAAGATTATTTCCAAAATATTACTGCTCATTGATAATGAATTGGTCACCCAAGGACTCTGATGGACATGTGCAAGGACATTGATGTTACTTTTACACCTGATAACACAACATTTATTCTGCAGCCCATGGATCAAGGAGTAATTTTGATTTTCAAGACTTATTATTTAAAAAAACACATTTCACAAGGCTACAACAGTCATAGATATTAATTCCTCTGATAGGTCTTGGCAATGTGAGTTGAAAACCTCCTGGAAAGGATTCACTATTTTAAATGCCATTAAGAACATTTGTGATTCATAGGAGGAAGTCAAAATATGAACATTAACAGGAGTTTGAAAGAAGTTGATTATCACTCTCATGGATAACTTTGGGGAATTGAAGACTTCAGTGGAGGAAATAACTGCAGATATGGTGGACATAGCAAGAGAACTACAATTATAAGTGAAGTCCGAGATGTGACTGAATTGCTGCAATCTCATGATAGAACTCAGACGGATGAGTGATGAGGAGTTGCTTCTTATGGATGCATAAATAAACTGGTTTCTTTTTTCTTTTCTTTCTGTCTTTTTTTTTTTGACAGGGTCTCACTATGTTGCCCAAACTAGAGTGTGGTGGCACAATCACATCTCACGCACTTGACCTCCTGGGATCAAGCAGTCCTCTCACCTCAGCCTCCTGAGTAGCTTGGACTATAGGCATGTACCATCATGCCCAGCAAATTGATTTTCTTTTTTTGTTTTTGGAGAGAGAATGTTTCCCTGTGTTGCCCAGGCTGGTCTCAAACTCCTGGGCTCAAGTGACCTTCTCGTTTCAGCCTCCCAAAGTGCTGGGATTACAGACATGAGCTACTGCAACTGGCCAGAAAGTGTTTTTTTTAGGGGGAAATCTGTTCCTGGTGAAGATGCTGTGAACATTGTTGAAATAACAGCAAAGAATTTAGAATATTACATAAGCATGGTTGATTAAGCAGCAACAGGGTTGGAGAGGATAGACTCCAATTTTGAAGGAGGTTCTACTTATGGTAAAATGCTATTAAACAGCATCATAGGCTACAGAGAACTCTTTTCTGAAAGGAAGTGTTGACAGATACACCAAAGTTCATTGTTTTATTTTAAGAAATTGCCATAGCCATCCCATGCTTCAGCAACCACCAATCTGTCTGTCAACAGTCATCATAATTGAGGTAAGAACCATCATCAGCACAAAGATTATGACTCACTGAAGGCTCAAGATGATTGTTAGCATTTTTAGCAACAAAATATGTTTAAATTAGGGTATGTACAAATTTTAAGACTTAATGCTATTGCAGACTTAATAGACTACAATGTAGTGTATATATAATTTAAGTAAATCAAAAAATTTGTGTGACTTGCCTTATTATTATACTCTCTTTATTGTAGTAGTCTGGATCCAACCCACAATATCTTCGAGGTATGCCTGTACAGAGTCTGTAGGATAAAAGGAAACAGGAGGGAATCTAACACATAATAATTTAAATAAAGTACTGAAATTGTATGGTTGTTCATAATGCAATGCTACATATATGTGAAGAAGTTGAGAATTATGCCCTTTATTTTACAAATGATTTTGCAAAGGAGACCCAAAAGAGAAGTAGGGAGTGGGTAGTTCACTTAAATGAGCATTAAATCAGACCTCCGTAAGTGATATACCAGTATTTCTCATTTCAAGGGCTAGATCGTTGTGAGGACTGTCACTGCTGACTTGTGGATCAGCCATGTCTGTTTTTACTAGTATCACTGGGACTCCTTGATATTGACTGCCCCCCGTGATTGCTATTGTGATCTCCTCTCACTTTCAGTCTTCTCTAGGCAACTGATGGAAGGAACGGATGAGCCTTGTGCCACTGGGAGATGGGAGAGGTGATGGTTGAAGGAATTACAGAATAGCTCTGGGAACAGCCATGAATGTAGTCCTGAGCTTTTTCTCACTGGCTAAAGCAATGAATCAAGGAATCCTAACTTGGAGAAAAAAAAAGTCTTTTTCTTTTTAGGAAAGATAATAAGAGTGTGAGGAAAGGTTGGAGTGAGCAGTAAAATGAATGGGAGAGAAAGAGGGCAGTTTTAACCATTTGCATTTAGTATCTAACTTTAAGACCTTGGAGATGATTATTTTTTGGCATGAATCCATTATCATACAGATATTACTCTTCAATAATCAGGTCATTTTAAAAATGTGCAGTAAAAATCTGGGCTAATGTAGGTCCAGGAAGAGGGCCTGTGTTGTGTCACTGGGTGGTTCAGCATGTGAGGGCTTGTGTTATTGCTGTTTATGCAGAGACACCCTAGGAGCAGGGCCGTAGGCCCTGTGTCTGCCTCAGCTGTGTCATTTCTCTCTGTCTCTTTCTCAGGGATCTATTAGTCTCAATTACATAATAATTATCCCCCATATCAGATATGGCTTACATTTCTTGATATAGTGTGGTGTGTTTTAATGATGAGCGTGGTGCTCAATGTTAAGATGGGCAGAAAAGTGGCAACATGCCTCATAAGTTCAGTGAAGTGGAAGGAGAAAACGATTTTGCTGAATTTTATGCATAGTTTGTGAAAGTTATGATAGGGTGGTTTGTTTTGTATCTAAAAATAAAGTCAAGATTTTGGCTTCTTCCTCTCCTCCCAGTAGGAAGTGCATCCACTCCAGTTTCTCTATTCTATTCCTTCAACTTACTTGTTTATTCATTGCTACATTTATTTTTTGATTAACCAACATCTTTTAAAGATTTGCTATCAAGCTGGACATTGTGGTAGCTCTGAGGAGACGATGGGAGACAGCCATCAGTCCCATACTCACACAAATATAATCAACCATGACATGTGCTATATGGGGCTAGAAAGAGTATATTACAGAGACTCAGCTCCATCAGGACCATGACAGAGAAGGCTTCTCTGAGAAAGTGATGTTTGGGCTGAGATCTGGGAGGTGACTAGAAGTTAATCAGAAAAAGTCAAACAACTAGACGGGGTGGAAGGAAGAGATTCAGAGTGACAGCAGTGTTTTGGTTGGGCAAATATTAGACTCTGCATTGCTTAAATGGAGAACCATGTTGCATACTACACAGTGCTGGTGATGACTCTGTGCCCTAGCACAGCAGAACATCTTGACCTGACACTATCCTCTCACTCATGTATGTCATTTTCTATGGGCATTACAATATTTTTCCTCAAGTTTACCTAAGATATTTTAGGACTGTTCTGAAAATTTAATATACTCCTGCTGAATCATCACTTTGTTTCCTGTCTCTCACCTCAACTGTAAAGCCTTTTCCTAACTAGTTATTACAAAGCAGAATACAATGTGGAGATTTAACCTATACAATATAGGATTTCTGGTATTTGGCAGGATCACATACCATTTACTGTATTGACACATGATGGGGCCTAGAATTAAACTCTCTTTAATCATTGACTCACCTGCACCAGAGATATACATATTGTGCCTCACAATCCCACTGGTGTAGAAAACTGAACATTGAAATTGTTCCCATCCTCTGAAAAAACTTTTTTTTTTTTTGTCAAGCAGCTCATAAAAGCATGACCTAGAATTTCTTTCCCTGCTGTTTTTTCTCATTTTGTACATTTTAACAATTTCTAAGCTGGCTACAGACCTTGAACTAACAATTGGGAACACTTTTATAAGTCTCAGTTTTTTAAGAGCTCATGAACCATTATGTAGCTCAGCAAGAAAGTGTGTGGCTGAGAGGTACAATTACCTATCCATTGGAGTTCCATTCCCTCCTCCTCACCTCCAGTTGAAGGTAAGAAGCCTCTTGAGGTCACCAAATAAAAGAATGTTCTGTCTCTCAAAAGAAGAGGTACACATGTTCTCAGCAAACCAAAATGTTCTGATGAAAGTACTTCTCAGGAAAAATGGCAGGAAAATGTTGAAACTGTGTTTCATATTTGGTTCAGGTTCTGCCAAGATAGATTCTTTTTCACAAGACTGGGGAGGTAAGCATGTTGGAGCTAGAAAAGACAGAACCCTGCTGGAACTATACTGAAAAACCTGCCGGGTAATGACGCTGTTTCCTTTTTATTTTTGTTTGAGCTGCAATAAAGCTGGTACTTTCAGAACACAAAAGCTAGATTCCTGCTGTGACTTCTCAAAGTGCTTCTCAAAATACCCATGCAACAGCTGACACATAAAAAATGTACATGAATGTCTGGATGGCTTCCCGGACCTGTCTGGAGGTACACACCCAGTTTTCAGGTAGGTTCGACGTATGATGCTCTGAAGTCTCTTTTTCAAGGGTCATAATCTTCCCATGTAGCTTGAAGTTGTGGTCTATCCTGACTGACATTCATGAAGTCAGCATAACCTTAGAAAAATCTATTCCTGACTTCTTGAGGATGCTTACTTGCATTTTTAGGATTGCTTCTGTATTCTGGAGTTAAGGAAGATGGGCAGAGTCCTCAGAAGCTGTCATGAGTCCAGGGTTCTATTATGGTTCTACTACCAGGCTTATGTTTAATGTTGATCTTTTACTGGATGTCAGTTTCCTCATCTGTAAAATTAACAGATGAAAAAGGATGACAAGTATAAAGTGATTGCAGTAGGGCCAGCTAAAAAACCTGCCTGGTTGATGCCAGAGCCACCTGGGTACCAAGAAGTTTTTATTCAGGCCAAGCTTCTGTCAATTACAATAACATGAAGAAATTTTTGAATCAAACCTTTAAAGACACATCGTAAGGATTTGTTGAGAATGGATAACAACTATGTGCATGTTAGAATTCTGTTAATTAACGTATACCCAGGGGTGTTCTGACATCTTGATGGCTTAGATAACTATTTTCATTTTCTCCTCTATAAATAATTAACGTAAAAGAAACCAGACTGCACTTTTTCCTGTCTTTCTGAAACATAAGTCATTTCTGAGTTTCTTACTTATTTTTTACAATTCTAATTATTAGTTATGAAAAACATTGTCAGGTCCTACATTTTTCTCAAAATGTATTCCGAATACTAAGTTTTGATATCAGAATTTCTAAGTAATATGCTCTGCAAAAAGCCAACTACTTACTTTGTTCTTTGGTCCCCAAAAGACTTTGTTTTCTGCTCAGTGCCGCCACTCTCCCTGCTAACAGCTAACATTCACTGAGCTATTGGGACAGACACTGAGCAGAGTGCTTACATGTGTTACTTCACTTAGTGATCACAACTCCATGAATTAGAATGATAATTTATCCTCATTTTACAGATATGCAAACTGAGACTCAGATGTCAAGTAACTTATCCAGAGTCTCACAGCTAGTGTGTGACTCGTTCTAGAACCAAACAGCTGATTTATCTCTCTGAACTAGCCTGTGGCCTTTTAAGCTTTCTGTCTTTCTTCCTGGGTGTCTACCTTCTTTGTCTTTTTCTGAGTGCTGTGGTGATAAGTAGTGAGTTAAAACTACTTTTAGTAGGAAGCATCACTGAAAATAAATTCTCCTACTGGTAGTTCTGTGATAGTCATGACATTTCCTGTGCAACATCATGAACTGTTCTCCCTTGCTGAAGCAACAGTTTAGGATGCTACAATTTAACCTTTCAACACTGATTAACGTGTAAGTAAAAAAGAAAAAATGACACTTTAATGAAAGTCACTATAAAATTGCAGTCATTATGTATAGTGCAGTAATTTTCAATCCAATTTCAGTAGTGGGCTCTATTCCCATTAGGGACTTTCCATACGTATACTTATTTCAGTAAGCACCAACCACTTTATGATTTCTGATGAGCCCCTGTGTTAGAAAGAAGGTTCTGGTATGTAGTAAATCTCAGTATGTAGTCAGACCTTGATATAACGCAAGAAAAGTCTGCTTATTCACCGGGCTCTATGAGCACAGTGCCAAAGCTCTAGGTTCTTTTAAAGAGTCTACATAAATGTTTGTGACCAAGAAAAGGAATTAATGGCTCCAAAAATATAAAAAAGAAATTGCAAAGTGAAATAAAAACTTAAATAAGTGTCTACATACTGTAACATGTCAGTCTTATTAATCTTTTAAATTTTATTCATAAAAGCTTTATGACATATGAAAACAATTTGTAGGTTAGATTTTTTATTTGTATGTAAAACGATTCCTGAGAAATCATAGCACAGTGTAATTAAATGGCTTAATTACAGTCTCTGAAATGATCTTGCTTATTTTTCCCCTTGCTTATTATCTTTCTCCCTCTTTGAGTATACAAGCTCTGTGGGAGCAGAGACCTTATATTTCTTTTTCATGTTTGTATCTCCATTGCCTAGAGTGTGTCTAACATATTTATAATAGATAATCAATAAATATTTTTAAGTGAATGAAACAAACATACACACACATATGAACACTCACATATTGTGACCTACTACAAGGCATCCTGTACTTAGGAGGCAGTATATGTCTGCTTAAAGGAGGTGGAGAATGGATTGGCTTATGTGAGGGCAGGCAGACCCTGAAGAGAATAGGAACGAAGTGAAAGGGGAATTTTAGCACCTCCTTCTCTCCCCTGTCCCCCTGCCCCCTGCTCCAATCCGGATGCCATGTTAACTCCTCAGTGCCATACATTACAACGGAGCAGGAGGAAAACTGATTGATAGTAAAAAGTTATTTTCTGTATGCACATAGTTACTTGCATGCTGCACCACCTGGGGTAATTCTTAAAATTTGGTGATTCCATGTAGATTGTATGTAATTAGCTCCACTCCCAGAGATGCATAAGCAACACGATTTCAGGGTGGAACAGGATGAGTGAGAGAACTGTGAAGTGCATGGCAACTGGAATGCTGCTTTTTAAAAGCAAAATAAAGCAACACAATGGGAACAGTCACTTTTGCAGCAACAATGCACACCCGAAGATGATGGCAGAACTTTCAAGTATTGAAGTGGCTTGCTGCTTGGCTGCCCACTTGCCCATGTGGCAACCTCCGAATTCTCACCTTTTTTTCCTCAGGAAAAAAAAAAAAATGCTGTGGTACGTTAATGCTGCTTTTCCTTTAGAGCTGAAACATCTTCCAAGTGTGTATTCCAAATCAAATGTTTTATGAAAGTAGTCCCCTGAATCAAGCCATCAGGTGGCTCAGAAGGTGCTTGTTTCTCCTTCTGCCTCTTCCATCCGTAGCCCCAGGATATCATCCACCACTTTTTTTTTTTTTTTTGAGATGGGGTCTCACTCTGTCGCCCAGTCTGGAGTGCAATGGCGCCATCTCAACTCACTGCAACCTTTGCCTCCCGGGTTCAAACAATTCTCCTGTCTCATCCCACCGAGTAGGTAGCCAGACTTGGCTAACTTTTGTATTTTTAATAGAGATGGGGTTTCACCATATTGGTCAGGCTGGTCTTGAACTCCTGACTTCAGGTGATCCCCCACCTCAGCCTCCCAAAGTACTGGGATTACAGGCGTGAGCCACTGCACCTGGTCCCATTGACTATTTAAGAAGAGTGGCTTATAGAAGAGTTGTTCTTGAGAGATGGTATTTTCATATGTAATTACCTGGCGGATGTAGTCGTCATAGAAGACACAGTGGTACTTGTAGACTTTGCGGAAGAAATTTGAAATGAGTATTAGGGTATTTTTTAGGAAATACTATATCCATTTCAAGTTTCTTCCTAAAAATAGACTATAAAAGTTTGATTTCTACTATTCACAGAACAAGTCTATTTTGAAAACTTTAGTTAGGTTAGAGTTTGACAGCCGTTAGACATAACAAAATGCAAACTCAAGATCTGGGTGACATTAGTTCAAGTAATCACTAATTTAAATCTCTGTGGGGGTAAAAACAGCTCACAATTTAGGTAAAATATGAAGAACTGTTAATTAGTTCCATATTTATTTGATTTTTTGGTCCTAAAAGATTTTATTTAGGTTTTTATTTCCACTATGCCAGACTTCCATGAGGTTTAATCAGATTTTTTGGTCCTAAAAGATTTTATTTAGGTTTTTATTTCCACTATGCCAGACTTCCATGAGGTTTAATCAGATTTTTTGATGAAAATAATTTGTATTCTTATTCAAGAATTAAGTCCCTTCCCGAAAAAACCAGATGTCATTGAGATTGTTCCGTGTGTGTGTGTGTGTGTGTGTGTGTGTGTGTGTGTGTGTATTTTAACAGAAAGCAGTAAGATTACTTCTGGAAAAAATATTTAAATGGTTTATGACTTGGAGAAATAGTTTATGTAAATTAACTCCAGTTGTCTATGGGCAAGAAATAAAATTAGGCAGTTGAAAATGTCCTGGAGGATAAGTGTGGAAAATCTTCTATAATGTAATTTTTGAAACTTATCAAGCGTGTGGATGGATAGTAACAATACAAATGTCTTGGCAACCTCTTTAAAAATGACTCCAACTTTTAGATGGGGGGATTGCAAAATTTGTTGGAATTTGGGGCTTTTGGCCTATTAAATGGTTTGAATAATGATTTGGCTTTGATGCTTCATTCCCTATTGCTCTGCATTAAAAAAAAAAAAAAAAAAAAAAAGCATTTTCATTGTTCAAACTGCGTCTTGGTCCATCAGCTCTTAAAGTGACAGCCATCCTTTTCAACATCATGATCACACAGAATCTGATGACCATTCAAGGAGCATCACATTTGAAAAGGCTGGGAAAAAGAATTTTATATTACATCTAGGGCTGTTGGCAAGGACGATGGAATGAGCTAACTGAAGCAAAAGAACTGGTTTTAACCTTTGCCCTATCAGCAACACTGGGAAACCTTGGGAAGACACTTAACCTCTCTGGGCTTTATCTGTAAAATGGACATGCTCCTAGACTTAACCTAACTCACAGTAATAACTAGGCGTTATACATGGATATGCCTGAAAAATATAAATGCTATAAAACTAAATGAAATTATTAAGTTGCATCACGTTTTTGTGTCATTTTGACAGGTAAAAATGGTCAATAGAGGCATTTCTGTAGAGTTTTTGAGTCTATCTGAACTATATTATATTTTTACCAAACTGCATATGCATCAATATCTTATTCTGCGAAAAAATAAGACGGTCGTATTGGGCAGAATATTACGTTCAAGGATTTGGTAAAATGCCTTCAATAACTGCTCTATCAACAAACAATGACAGAGTGCCTACTTTGTATTAGACCCTATGCTGAGTACTAAGGATATAGAATGTATAGAATAATATAGTACTAAGGATATAGATTCTGCCCTCAAGGAATCTGAATAACTGCTAATATTAAAATATTTCAGAAACTTCTTTTAGCCAAGCTAAAGATGACTTTATGAAAGATCTGAAGTTTTAATATGAATTTGGCCCATTTAATCACTCCAACTTGGTGTCTGCAGTGCCCTTAGAAGACTCTTCCCACAGGGCTGAATGCAGAGTGGGCCTGAGAAGCAGTGGATTTGGGCAGGTAAAGGGGTGTATTCCTAGTGTAGCACCTCCACAGCCTACACAGATGAACTAGTTTGGACTGCGATTACCTAGCATTGTTCTTGTATTGTGGCCCTTGAGAACTCCCTGACTACTCCATGTTTGCTTTCTTCAGGCCCTGGAAATAAACCCTGAGTTCAGGCTCAGAATTAACCTATGTGTAGGGAATGGCCCCATGTGGTCTCAGGCAGTTTGCAAACTCAAGGGTTCACAATTCAGTCACTCCCCTGTGCTTTTCTTGCCTTTACCTGCTATGACTTGGATCAGGAAAGATAAATACAGAAATCTTTTCATCAGTGTTCGAGGGTGGGAAAATGTTATATTACTGTGATGAGTAACTGGAGAAATTTGCTAGTCAATTCTATCAAACAGCTGTCTAAAAGTTTCTTTCATATCCATGCGCTGCCGTCACTGAAGCCTGCATGGGTTTCGGGTTTCTAGGTGTCTATTTGATGATTTAATTCTTACAAGTCTTTAAAAAACAGCACTTGAGCATTTGCAAAAAGACTAACATGTTTGCTTCACTTTGATTTATATCCACAAGGAAATGTTAAGTGTCAGAGCCCCAGCTGATCTGATAGAAGTGGCTCCTTTTTTATTTGCTTATTTGTGCTAAAAGGCAGAGGTTTTTAACATTTGTTCTTGAACTCACCACAATGTGGCACTATAGTAATTTCTTTATCTCTGGATGCTTCTAGGTGATGGAGATGTCTTCAAAATGTTGGACTTCTAGCAAGAGTTCTCTGCCTAAAACTGTGAGTCATCCTCCAAGATCTCCACTTACGAAGTCATGGGGGTTCCAGTTAATTAAGTATGTGTGCTCCGCTTACATGAGTGTTTCCCTGTGCTTTGCTTAAAACATGAGAACAAAAACAAAGCATATTTTTCTTAATTCTTCAGTCATTTTATTTTCTCTTTCTGAAAGATAGTCTAGAAAAATTAAAATGAAAATCTTATTATATTAACCATGGAAACAAATCTAAAACTTAGTAACTGTGAACACAGAGGTGTGGAGTGAAATTTCTGGTTCGTGGAAGATACTAAGTACATAGTAGAGAATAACATTTATTTCAAATACAGGAAAAGACAGCAATATTACTCCAGGAATTTTCATGGGTTTTCCCCCAGAAAATTTGGTTTTCTGATGTGGTGTGCAAGCTCAGTGTAGTAGCCTCTTCATGACCTACAGGTTTGATATCATCATAGCTTCTAAGGAGACTCAATTATAAGAGACTTGAAAGGGTCAAGCCACTTCACCATAGCGGTATATCTGAGTTCTGTGTACCCGCATTTTGACTATCACTTTGACACACAAACCTAAAAGGAAAGCAGTTATGGTATAAACATGTAATATATTGATTATTTAGGAAAGATTTAGACCTGAAATTAAGACTCACTAACAATAGTAGGTAGTACTTAGTAAGTAGTAAGTACTTAGTAAGGATTAGTAAGTCCCTTTCCTAATACTGTTATCATCATTGCAAAGGAATTTTCTGTCCTCTTTTTTTATGTTTCTCCTCATATTTGTATGTATATAAAAAAGAAATAGTAGGAAAAGAGAGAAGAATGAGGAAGAAATTGAGAGACAGAAATTTAGAATACCTTTTTCTTAGCTTGTAGGATTTCAGCCTCCTCTCTATTTGTGGTTAAAAAACTGAAAAGTTCTTAAGATTAATAGATCTTATCAGTTCTATTAATTTGGCCAGTATTGGCCAAACCAGAACAATTATTAGGCATTTCCCAAACATTACATTTAAGGAGCAAATTATGCAATAACTGAAAAAAAAAGTAGAAATAAAATAAAATAGGTATATGGTTTTACAAAATAAAATGGAATTGAATTTGAAAGACTGACCTGCTTGTCCACATCATTAGCAAGTTGTCCTTAGTATTTCACATTACTTTGTTGTTTTTGACCTTTGAGTTCACTGAACCAGTCCTGTTTCTTATTGCCATGAAACTCTGTAATTTCTGACATATTCCTCTTGATTTATTACCAACAAACTATGACTAAGAGTAGGCCTGTGCTACATTTCCATCATCTGGAAATGATAAATGCTTGCAAAATATATTTTGAGTATTCATATATTCAACTGTTACCCACCAGTTGAATAGTTTCATCACTCGTGAAACTTCTATCTCCTAGACCCCAGGCTTTAATCCTACAACTTCTTCCCTTTCATACTGCATCTGCTCTTCATATTAATTGTGGTCTCTGAAAATTTAATCCAACTTTATTTTCCAGTTTGTTTCCTGATGATGTTTTAACTTCTGCCTGAATTGGACCCAGTAAAGAGTTTTCCCTGGACTACTATTGCCTGTTGACCTTCCATGACATCCACTTTCCCAGACTCCTAACCCAGGCTTCCTACTTCTCTGAGCAGACTTATGGAAAGAACATGGTCAGTGAAGTCAGGCTGACTTGAATCAAATTTCAGTTCTATTAATTAGCTCTTTATTCTCAGACAAATGATGTAACTTTTCTGTCCCCATCACTTACTCTAAAACATGAAGATAGTAATACCTTCTTCGAGTGATTGTATGGTTTAGATGAGAAAGCATGTGAAAAGAGCTCTCAGTGTTAGCCCTCTTCCTCCGACTTTACCTCAGAGCTTATGGTCATTGCTGGAGAAAATGCAGATTTAAGCCCACTAGAAATTCTGACCATCTAATCCCATTATTTATTTCTTATTTACTCTTGTTTGAATCAGAGCTTCTGATTGCCAGCAACAGAGTCCACACTAGCCTGCCTGCCTCCTGTTTCTCTCCCTCCCCCTCCTCCCTCTCTCCCTTCCTTCCTCTCCCCCTTTTTTCTGCCCTTTCTCCCTTCCTTTCTTCCCCCTTCTGCTTCTTCTCTTTCTTGCTAAATTGAGGTATAACATAAACATAGCCCAGGGGAGTTTTACATATGTTTACTCTGTATCCAGCATCCCAATGAATACATAGAATATCTTTAGCAGCCTGGAAGCCTACTCTTTGCCTCTTCCTGTTACATGCCTCTTGTACCCCTCTCCTGAGGTAACCACCATTGTGACTTCTATCACCAGAGATTAGTTTTGCCTGTTTTTAAACTTCGTATATATAGGTTCGTATGGTAAGTCTTTTTCTGTTTCTGTTTTCTTTTGCTCAACAATGTCAGTGGGATTATTCCATGTTATGTGTAGTGGTAGTTTGTATTTTTATTGGAAATTGATGTGTGGTATTCCATTGATATTGTAATTTATCTTTTTTTTTTTTTTTTTTTTTTGGTATGGTCATTTTGGGTTTTGCCTGTAAATAGAGCTGCCATAAACTTTTTTTTTTTTTTGAGACAGAGCCTTGCTGTGTCACTCAGGCAGCAATGCAGTGGCATGATCTCGGCTCACTGCAAGCTCCGCCTCCTGGGTTCACACCATTCTCCTGCCTCAGCCTCCCGGGTAGCTGGGACTACAGGCACCCACCACCACGCCCAGCTAATTTTTTGTATTTTATTAGAGACAGGGTTTCACCATGTTAGCCAGGATGGCCTCAATCTCCTGACCTCGTGATCCACCAACATCGGCCCCCCAAAGTGCTGGGCTTCTGGGTCAGGTAGGGACTTGGAGAACTTTTCTGTCTAGCTAAAGGATTGTAAACACACCAATCAGTGCTCTATATCTAGCTAAAGGATTGTAAATGCACCAATCAGCACACTGTAAAAATGCACCAATCAGCGCTCTGTAAAATGGACCAATCAGTAGGATATGGACGGGGCCAAATAAGGAAATAAAAGCTGGCCACCCGAGCCAGCAGCAGCAAGGGTCCCCTTCCACACTGTGGAAGCTTTGTTCTTTTGCTCTTCACAATAAATCTTGCTGCTGCTCACTCTTTGTGTCCATACTACCTTTATGAGCTGTAACACTGACTGTGAGGGTCTGCAGCTTCATTCCTGAAGTCAGCAAGACCACGAACCCACTGGAAGGAAGAAACTCTGGACACATCTGAACATCTGAAGGAACAAACTCTGGACAGGCCATCTTTAAGAACTGTAACACTCACCGTGAGGGTCTGCAATTTCATTCTTGAAGTCAGCCAGAGACCAAGAACCCACTGGAAGGAACCAATTCCGGACACACTGGGATTACAGGCGTGAGCCACCACACCTGGTCCCATAAACATTTTTTTAACAAGTCTTTTGGTAGATACAGATATGTTCATTTTTATTGTGTATGTACTTAAGGGTGAAATTATTGGGTCTTAAGAAGCACATATTTTAAGCTTAGTAGCTACTTTAACCAGGAAGTAATTTATTGAGGGGTGTCAGATAGTTCACAGATTAAATGAACAAACAATATATCTATGGCTGAATTTTCAGAAACAGCTTCCAGAGTAGGAACACTGCAGAGCTGGCCTGGTGAGGCCATTGTTGCTTTAGTTGACCCAAAACCATGCTACCTCTGATATAATAGGAAGCTCCAATGGTGCCATCAACCCTGGAAACCCACTGCTGGATTGAGGAGGAGGATTACCTTGCTGCACTGTGTGACAGAGACAATCTGAGAGGCCAACGCCTTTGTAAAATGACTTTCAGCCAATCTTTTTAAGTCCATACTTAGAAATATCTGGTACTTCAAATTCCTGAGACTTGCTGTAATGAAACATTATGGTGCCTCTTATTTTTACCATTGCAAGAGTATGTTTTAGCATTCTAAAGATTTCTAAGTGGATTTCCAATTATCCTTCTTCTTGCTAGCTTTCAACTATTTATTAAAATCTCAGATCTTCTCCTTATTCTTCTCTTAACTTTGCTCTTGTGCCTTTTCTTATTCCCTTATTGTCATTTGGTGGAGATTCAGGATAGAAATGTTCTGTGTATAGTTCACATTTTTAGAAGCAGAAGTCTACTTACTGTATCCCTCAAAATGCTGCTCCAAAACTTATCTATTTATTTTTCCAAATCTTTTCCGAATTCTCTCCTTACTCTAGGCCTGACAGATGGCCTCAATTCCTGTGATCTCAGTTCAACTCTCCATCTCAAAACCTCTAAATTGTTGTCTATTTTAGTGGTGTGAGAAATTAGAAGGACAAATCTGTCCTTTCCAAGGATAATTCTTTTGTTTGTATCCATATCTTTCTCTGGGCACTTGTTCCATCCCTTTTTACCTGTAATATGCACTTTTGGAATTGCAGGTACAACCAAATCAGCGCTCTACTGAGTCCTTGTGGTACAGCCTCTTTGGAAGTTGTTACCAGAATAGTCTGTTGGTAAAATATCTTCTATTTTCTCCAAATTTCTTGAAATCATAACTGGCTGTCAGCCACAGTTTTTTCCAGCTACAACTAATGTGATTGGTTGTCAATCCTTTCTAGCTTCAGTGAAGTTTTTGTAACCCTTCTTAATTGTCATTAATTACTTTCTATTAATTTGGCCATTTCCCTGATGGTACCTGGAACTGTTGCAAAACCTTTATGTTTACATCAAACATTCTCTCTTTGTCTCCTTGTGGTGGTTGTAGTCCCAGCATACTTTGTTAGCCATTATTAGTCCAAACTGTGGGTCACACATTTGGTGTTTTCTGGAATATAAAATAAAATCAGAGAAAGAGTTTGCATTAAGTAAACAAAAATGACATCTCAGAATGGTGTGGTAGCTGAGATTACTTCCATTTGGAAGCATTAAAACTCACTGACTATACTAGCTTTCAGTGTTTGTCACTGTTCTATAACCAGTTGTGTGTGTGTGTGTGTGTGTATACATGCATTGAACTATGTAAGCATACACACACACACACACACACGCACACACACACGTATACTGTTGAGGTAAATTGTTTCAGTGACAAATAGCATTATAACTTCGGGCTCTGTTGAATAGAGTGTGTGGGAATTATCTTTTAATCTTTCCTACTCTACTGGGTACATTTTGCCTAAAAAATACTCAGTCTTCTCTATACTGAAATAAGCTTTTTATCTACCTTGAGTCTTACAATTTTTTTTTTTCCTTTTAAAATTCAAACATGTCACAATTGAAGTTTTTTATTCATTTATGTAACCCTTGCTCCTTGGCTTTTTATCTCTTACTGCTTCACTTAAACTACCTTTATTCATGACACTGCTAGTCTCCTAATCCTGGAATTTATTGCCATCTTTACAGTGTTGATCTTTACTTCCAGGAACATTTGTCACTCTTGTCCTGCCTCTTCTGTGTAAAAATGTCTCTTTGCTCATCTTCCTCTATGTTTAAGCATCCTATTTTTCCTGTATTTCTATATTTCCCCTTGTCCTTTCTTTTAAATATAACCATTTCTTCAAATCCTGTATCTCCTCTCTTATACTTATTCCCATCCCCATGCTCCACTCTTTCTATGTATGTTTAATCATACTCCACCATTTTGTCTGCAACTATTAACCACTGTGTGAGCATCTACATCTGTCCTAATCTCTCTTAGAATCTCCTTTTGATATTTCCAGCTGCCTGATTGATTTCTCCACTCAAATGTAATGCAGTATCTTTATTGCATGTTTGAAACAAATTTACTTTTGATCTTGCCAATAAATTTCTCTTTTTGACTTCCTTGAGTACCCCATTCTCTAAAATTCTGAGTTATCCTTGTCTCCTCTTTCTTGCTTGCCTGTGTTTTTATTATTATACTTTTTATTGATGCATAATAATTGTACATATTTATGGTGTACATGTGATATTTTGATACGTGTATACGATGTGTAATGATCAAGTCAGGGTATTCAGCACATCCATGGTCTCAAATATGTATCTTTTTTGTGTGTTGAGAAAAATTCATATCCTCTCTTCTAGCTATTTTGTTGTTAAGAAACAACAAAATTTTGACCCTAAATCAGTTAAGGATAAAATAATGAAAATTTTAAAGACTCTTCTAGAGAAAAGACATTAGGAGAGTTTTGAAGGGGATTAAAGGGAATCAACAAAGTGAGAAGATGGAGGTTGGGCATAAAATGGGGAAGCGAGTGATTCCCAGTAGCAAGGAGCCTTAAAGGTATCTCAAGTCAAAGGAAATTGAACATTCAGTGTTGTTTGTGTTTCTGTGATTTAAACACCCTCCATCTCTCCAAGCCTGACATACATTCTTATTATGTACATGTTTTAGAGGGAAAACCAAGAAGTCTTATGCGTGGGTAAAAGTCTTGGTTTAGTGTTACTATAAAGGAATACCAGAGGCTGGAGAAAAGAAAAGAGGTTTATTTGGCTCACAATTCTGCTTGCTGGAAGATTGGATATCTGCATCTGGTGAGGGCCACAGGCTGCTTCCCCTTGTGCTGAAAGATAAATGGGAGCTTATGTGTATATCAGAGACCATTTGGTGAGAGGATGCAAGAGAGAGAGGAGAGAGATGACAGGCTCTTATTGACAACCAGCTCTTTCGGGAACTAATAGAGTTAAAACTCCCTCACTCGCCCCTGCCTCCTCAAGGAGGGCATTAATCTATTCATGAAGGATCCACTCCCATGGCCCAAACACCTCCCATCAGGCCCCACCTCCTACATTGGGAATCAAATTATAAAATGAGGTTTGGAGGGTCAAATATTCAAACTATGGCAGTGAATAGGGAACAGAAGCCGTAGGTGAGGGACTAGAGATGAGAATGAAATTGAGTCTGAGTAAGAGTGAGAAGTTTGAGCCAAGATATTATGTTGGAACTCCAAGCCAGAATTTTCCAAGAGAAACTATAGTCTTGGGAACACAGTGGCCCTTTTGCAAGATGTAGGAGAAAGACCTCTGGAAAATTTTATGTATTTCTCAACTCAAAGAATAGAGTGACTTTGGCTGATATCTAGGTTACACATATAAGCACCCAATTAATTGGAAAAAATGGGACCAGCTTAAGACGTCATAAAGAAACACATTCTGTAAATGCCATTCCTTTCTTCATTTACTGTAATGACTGAGTAAAATGTGTTGAAATAAAAAATAAACAAAAGGTGCCACTTTTTAGGCTGAAGGACCTTAAAATCTTAGCACTGTCTCTTGTATGGCCTTTGGTAAATTTCCTACAATTTAAAGCTTTGTTTTTCTCATGAGTAAAATAATCATAATAACATGTCATGCAAGGTTATGCAGGGCACAACACCTGGGAGATAGAAACAACTTAATTACTTGTTACTGTAGTTATTTCTTTTTTTCTTCTTCAACTTTATTTTAAGTTCAGGGGTACATGTGCAGGATGTGCAGGTTTGTTACATAGGTAAACTTGTGGCATGGTGGTTTGCTGCACAGGTCATCTCATCACCTAGGTATTAAGCCCAGCATCCATTAGCTATTCCTGGTGCTCTCCCTCCCACACCCTCTCTTCCAACAAACCCCAGTGTGTGTTGATTCCCACCCCATGTGTTCATGTGTTCTCTTTGTTCATCTCCCACTTATAAGTGAGAACATGCAGTGTTTGGTTTTCTGTTCCTGTATTAGTTTGCTGAGGATAACAGATTCCAGTTCCATCCATGTCCCTGCAAAGGACATGATCTCATTCCTTTTTATGGCTGCATAGTATTCCATGGTGTTTTATGTACCACATTTTCTTTATCCAGTCTATCATTGATGGGCATTTAGGTTGATTCCATGTCTTTACTATTATGAATAGTGCTGCAATGAACATATGCATGCATGTTTCTTTATATTAGCATAATTTATAATTATTTGGGTATGCACCCAGTAATGGGATTGCTGGGACAAATGGTATTTCTGCCTCTAGAAAAATCACCACACTGCACTGTCTTCCACAATGGATGAACTAATTTTCACTCCTAAAAACAGTGTGAAAGCATTCCTTTTTCTCCACAACCTCGCCAGCATCTGTTGTCTTTTCGACTTTTTAATATTTAATATTAGATTGGTGCAAAAGTAATTGTGATTTTGAGATGGTATCTCATTGTGGTTTTGATTTACATTTCTCTAATGATCCGTGATGTTGAGCTTTTTTTTCATATGTTTATTGGCCACATAATTGTCTTCTTTTAAGAAGTGTCTGTTCAGGTTATTTGTCTACTTTTTAATAGGGTTGTTTGGGTTTTTTTGTAAATTTGTTTAAGTTCCTTGTAGATTCTGGATATCAGACCTTTGTCAAATGGATAGATTGCAAAAATTTACTCCTATTCTGTAGGTTGTTTGTTTACTCTGATATGTCTTTTGATGTGCAGAAACTCTTTGGTTTAATTAGATCCCATTTGTCAATTTACGCTTTTTGTTGAAACTGCTTTCAGCGTTTTTGTCATGAAATCTTTGCCCGCGCCTATGTCCTGAATGGTATTGCCTAGATTTTCTTGTAGGGTTTTTACAGTTTTAGGTTTTGCATTTAAATCTTTAATCCATCTTGACTTAATTTTTGTATATGCTATAAGGAAGGGATCCAGTTTCAATTTTCTGCATATGGCTAGCCAGTTCTCTCAGCACCATTTATTAAACAGGGAATCCTTTCCGCATTGCTTGTTTTTGTCAGGTTTGTTGAAGATCAGATGGTTGTAGGTTTGCAGTCTTATTTCTGAGTTCTCTATTCTGTTCCATTAGTCTATGTGCCTGTTCTTATACAAGTACCATGCTGTTTTGGTTGCTGTAGCCTTGTAGGATAGTTTGAAGTCAGGTAGCATAATGCCTCCAGCTTTGTTCTTTTTGCTTAGAACTATCTTGCCTATTTGGGCTATTTTTTTATTGTATATGCATTTTAAAATAGTTTTTGATAATTCTGTGAAGGAATTCAATGGTAGTTTGATGGGAATAGCATTGAATCTGTAAATTATTTTGGATAGTATGGCCATTTTTACAATCTTGATTCTTCTTATCCATGAGCATGGAATATTTTCCATTTGTTTGTTTCTTCTCTGATTTCTTTGAGCCGTGGTTTGTAGTTCTCATTGAAGAGGTTGTTCACTCCTCTTGTTAGCTGTATTCCTAGGTATTTTATTCTTTTTGTAGCAATTATGAATGGGAGTTCATTCATGATTTGGCTCTCAGCTTGCCTGTTGTTGGTGTATAGGAATGCTAGTGATTTTTCCACATTGATTTTGTATCCCGAGACTTTGCTGAAGTTGCTTATCAATTTAAGAAGCTTTTGGGCTGAGATAATGGGTTTTTCTAAACATAGGGTTATGTCATATACAAACAAAGACAATTTGACTTCCTTTCTCCTATGTGAATACGCTTTATTTCTTTCTCTTGCCTGATTGCCCTGTCCAGGACTTCCAATACTGTTGAATAGGAGTGGTGAGAGAAGGCAAACTTGTCTTATGCCAGTTTTCAAGGAGAATGCTTCCAGCTTTTATCCATTCAGTATGATGTTGCCTGTGGGTTTGTCATATATGGCTCTTATTATTATGAGGTATGTTCCTTCAATACCTAGTTTATTGAGGTTTTTAACATGAAGGGATGTTGAATTTTATTGAAGTTATTTTCTGCATCTACTGAGATAATCATGTGGTTTTAGTCTTTAGTTCTTTTTATGTGGTAAATCACATTTATTGATTTGTGTATGTTGAATCAACCTTGCATCCTGGGGATGAAGCCAACTTGGTCATAGTGGATAAGCTTTTTGATGTGCTGCTGGATTCAGTATGCCAGTATTTTATTGAGGATTTTTTGCATCAATGTTCATCAGAGATATTGACCTGAAGTTTGTTGTTTTTGTTGTTGTTGTATCTCTGCCAGGTTTTGGTGTCAGGATGATGCTGGCCTCATAGAATGAATTAGGGAGGAGTCCCTCCTTTTCAATTGTTTGGAGTAGTTTGAGGAGAAATGGCACCAGCTCTTCTACCTCTTGTAGAATTCAGCTGTGAATTTGTCTGGTCCTGGGCCTTTTTGTGATTGTTAGGCTATTTATTACTGCCTCAATTTCATAACTCGTTATTGGTCTATTCAGGGATTCCATTTCTTCCTGATTCAGTCTTGGATAGTGTATGTTTCCAGGAATTTATCCATTTCTTCTAGATTTTCTAGTTTATGTACATAGAAGTGATAGTCTTGTCTGATGGTAGTTTGTATTTCTGTGGGGTCAGCAGTGATATTCCCCTTATCGTTTCTGACTGTGTTTATTTAATACTTCTTTATTAGTCTAGCTAGCAGTCTATTTTACTATTTTTTTTTTTTAAACAGCTCCTGGATTCATTGATATTTTGAAGGGTTTTTCATGTCTCTGTCTCCTTCAGTTCAGCTCTGCTTTTGTTTATTTCTTGTCTTCTGCTAGCTTTGGGGTTTGTTTGCTCTTGGTTTTCTAGTTCTTTTAGTCATAAAGTTAGGTTGTTGATTTGAGATCTTTCTAGCTTTTTGGTCTGGGCATTTAGTGCTGTAAATTTCTCTCTTAACACTGCACTTCAGCTGCATCCCAGAGATTCTGGTATATTTTCTCTTTGTTCTCATTAGTTTCAAAGAACTTCTTGATTTCTGCCTCAATTTCATTATTTACCCAACTGTCATTCAGGAGCAGATTGTTCAATTTCCATGTAGTTGTGTGATTTTGATAGAGTTTCTTAATCTTGAGTTCTAATTTGATTGTGCTATGGTTTGAGAAACTGTTTGTTATTATTTCAGCTATTTTGCATTTGCTGAGATTGTTTTACTTCCAATTATGTGGTCAATTTTAGAGTAAGTGCAGTGTAGTGATAAGAAGAATGCATAGTCTATTGTTTTTTGGGTGGAGAGTTCTGTAGATATCTATCAGGTCTACTTGGTCTACAGCTGAGTTCAGGTCCTGAATGTCTTTGTTAATTTTCTGTCTTGATGATCTGTCTAATATTGTCAGCGAAGTGTTAAAGTCTCCTACTATTATTGCGTGGGTGTCTAAGTCTCTTTGTAGGTCTTTTAAGAATTTGCTTTATGAATCTGGATGCTCCTGTATTGGGTGCATATATATTTAGGATAGTTAGTTCTTGTTGAATTGAATCCTTTACTATTGTGTAATGCCCTTGTCTTTTTTTTTTTTTTTTTTTTAATCTTTATTGGTTTAAAGTCTGTTTTGTCAGAAACTCGGATTGCAACCCCTTCTTTTTTCCTTCCATTTGCTTAGTAAATTTTCCTCCATCCCTTTATTTTGAGCCTATGTGTATCTCTGCATGTGAGATGTGTCTCCTGAAGACAACATGCCAGTGGGTCTTGGCTCTTTATCCAGCTTGCCATTCTATGTCCTTTAATTGGGGCACTTTGCCCATTTACATTTAACGTTAGTATTGTTATATGTGAATTTGATCCTGTCATCATGATGGTAGTTGGTTATTTTGTAGGCCTGTTTATGTGGTTGCTTCATAGTATCACTGGTCTGTGTACTTCAGTGTGTTTTTGTAGTGGCTGGTAATGGTTTTTCCTTTCCATATTTAGTGCTTCCTTCAGAAGCTCTTGCAAGGTAGGTCTGGTGGTGATGAATGGCATTTGCTTGTCTGAAAAAGGATCTTATTTCTCCCTCACTTATGAAGCTTAGTTTGGCCAGATAGGGAATTCTGCATTGGAAATTCTTTAAGAGTGTTGAAAATTGGCCTCCAATCTCTTCTAGCTTGTAGGGTTTCCACTGAGAGGTCCATTGTTAGTCTGATGGACTTCCCTTTGTAGGTGACCTGGCCTTTGTCTCTGGCTGCCCTTAACATGTTTTCTTTCATTTCGACACTGGAGAATCTGAAGATTATGTGTCTTCGGGCTGATCTTCTCATGGAGTATCTTACTGGGGTTCTCTGGATTTCCTTAATTTGAATGTGGGCCTGTCTTGCTAGGTTGGGGAAGTTCTCCTGGATGATATACTGAACTATGTTTTCCAACTTTGTTCCATTCTCCTTGTCTCTTTCATGTACCTCACAAGTTAAGACACACTGGCTTGGAATACCAGGCAGACAATGGCAATAGGTAAGAATCTGCCTGAGATGGAAACCAATTCCTGGGGGAAGGGGTGGCCTCCATCTCTGTACTTCTGTAGGCTCAGACATTCCAGCCTGCTGGTATTAGAGAATCCAAACAGTCTGGAAGAGCACAACTGCCTTGCCAGATCATGGCCAAACTGCTTCTTTAAGTGGGATCCCAATCCATTCCTCCTCACTGGGCAGGACCAGTGAGTCATAGTTTGGTCTCTTTACCTAATCCCATATTTCTTGGAGTTTTGTTTATTCCTTTTCATTCTTTTTTTTTTCTTTATTCTTGTCTGCCTGCCTTATTTCATAAAGATAGTCTTAAAGTCTAGGATTCTTTCCTCCACTTGGTCTATCCTGCTATTGATACTCGTGATTGCCTTGTGAAGTTCTCATGTTGAGTTTCTTAGCTCCATCAGGTCAGTTATGTTTCTGTCTAAACTGGCTATTCTCTCAGCTCCTGTATTGTTTTATCATGATTCTTAGCTTCTTTGCATTGGGTTACAACATGCTCCTTTAGCTCAGCAAAGTTCATTATTACCCACTTTCTAAAACCTACTTCTGTCACTTCAGCCATCTCAGACTCAGTCCTGTTGGCCACCTCTTACAGGCACACTCAGGTCAGCAACAGGTTAGTAGCCCCCTGGAACAGAGCTTCCAGAGAAAAGAGCAGGTGGCCATTTTTGCTGTTTCATGGCCTTCACTGGGGATACCTGCAGGTATTAAAAAAAAGCTGAGGCAACTAGTTTTTTCTAGTTGTTGCAAGGTCTCACCCAGTTGGGAGGAACAGGATCAGGGACCTGCTTAAAGAATCTCAGTCTGATTGCTTTTTGGTAGAGCAGGTGTGCTGCACTGGGGGGCCCCTTCCTCATCCAGACTTTCTGGATTCTCGAAAGCCAGCAGGCTGGCATGGCTTAGCCAGCTAGACCACAGAGATGGTGGCTGCCCCGCCCCCAAGGAGCTCCACCTAAGGGAGAGATCAGAGCTCTCTCCATAAAACCCTGGCTGAAGTGGCTGAAGCCTCCACAGGAAGTTCCTGCCCAGTGAGGAGAAATGGATTGGGGTCCCACTTAAAGAAGCAGTCTGGCCACCACCTGGCAAGGCAGTTGTGTTGCGTTGTGGGGGACCCTTACTCTTCCAGACTGTTTAGATTCTCCAACTCCACTAGGCTGAAACATCTGAATCTACCAAAGTGCAGAGATGGAGGTCACTTCTCCCCGTAGGAACTGGGTCCCATCTCAGGCTGACTCTAGCCTGCCTAGCATTGCTATTGGCTGGCTGGAATTCCAAGCCAGTGTGTCTTAACTTTTGAGGTGCCTTTCGAAGTGGGGCCTGCAGAATGACACTCCTTGGCTCCTTGGATTCAGCCCCTTTGCTGGGGATATGTATGGGCAGATCTCTGCCCTTGCCAGGGATCCTGGGGCTGGAGTATGTAAAGCTCCTGAGTCTCTGCATGTGCCTGAGTGGCTGTTCTGCTGAGAATCCACACAGCTTTGTGTATTGGACTCAAGGACCTGATGACATGGGCTCACGAGAGGATCTCCTGATCTGCAGATTGCAAAGATCCATGGGAGACACCTGGTTTCCCAGGGTATGGTTGGGGGTTCATTTGGCTCTGTGGTGCTCCTCGGTGGGCCATCGTCCCACTTTGCTTTTCTTCATTCTCTGTGGATTGAGTTGTTTGTCTAGTCAGTCCCAATGTGAGAACTTGGATATGTTAGTTGAAGGTGCTGAATTCACTTGCAGCTTTCATTCCTCTTCGTGAATGCCACAGACCACAGCTGCTTCTAATGGGCCATCTTTGTCCCTCCCCTTCATTGTTATTTCTACTAATAAATAAGAATAGTTATTGTTATCATGTACTTAGTATATGCTAGGCATTCCTTCTAGCACTTTACTTGATTTTTCTCATTTAGTACTCACAACAACCTCATAAGGTAAGTGAAAATATCTGTATCTTACAAGTGACGAAAGGGAGCAAGGTGGTGGACAACCTTCCCAAAGTCATATAGTCAGAGCCCAAGTCAGGCTGTGAAACCAGGTGAAGCCTGTTCTCTCCACCCAGTAAGCTATGGAAGAGAAAGTCAGGCTGTGAAACCAGGTGAAGCCTGTTCTCTCTACCCAGTAAGCTATGGAAGAGCATAATAGGTCTAGGGATCATCAGGGTGAACTCCCCCTGATAAGGTGGCCTTCAGCTTGGCATGGAAGTATCTAGAAGGTTTACTGAGTCATACTTCACTTCTAAATAAACATAGGGAGGCAGGAATACCATGGTGGTCATGATGAGAAGAAAAGCAGTAAGAATGGATAGAACAGTAGAGGCTTATGCAAGGCCGTAGTTAGGAGTAACGTGGAAAAGATAGGTGGCACTTGAGAAGGTGCAATGGGGGTGCAAAAGGTGCAATGGGGGTGAGTTTGGAGAACAGTTTATTGATTTTGACTTATAGAATATCAACAGATTGTGTGTATGTTGGGTTGATCAGTTGATTGACTGAAGTTAGCTCAAAAATGGTATGTCTTACATCCCATGAAGCCAAATCTTAGCAGCTGGATTATTCAGTGCTTATGTTGTGAAAACTGAGTTCTTTTCCTGATGACCCAGATTAGAGGGATTATGCAGGCAATTAGCTGGGAGCAATCCAGAGCAAAGACTAAGGGATGCAAGTTTATTCTACCTACCCCTTAACAAGATCATATGAGTTCATTTAGAGAGGAGAAGATAATACAAGGAGAGGGAAAAATGGGGAGGAGGGAACCAGTGCCACAAATCAGTTGGTTACACAAAAAAGCCATGTGCATTTCAGTGTCTCTAGCTTTGCCCACATACTCCTGACCAGCATTCTCTCTGCCCATGGCTAGTTTACTTTTCTGGGCTGCATTATTTCATCAGGTCAAATTAATTCTGCCCTTTTCCATACCTTTTTGGCCATGTTACTGGTAACACTAAGCATCAAACCGTACACTGCCTATTCTTATTATGAATGAAGACTTAGAAGTCATGCATTTGAGCTCAGCGAGATGGGCAAATATGTGTATTTATCCCCATTTCCAGATGCAGTGATGGAACACATCAAGGCTAGTTTTTTGACCTCACGCTGCTATATTTGATCTGAGCTGAATTGTATTGAAATGAAACACTGTTTCTATATTGCATTGTAGTTATGTCTTTATGTCACCATTTCTCCCATTTGTGTGCTGTAGCTGCTGAGCCCAGCACACTTGTAACTGGCATAAAGTAGGGTAAATTCTTACTGAATGAGTGAATAAAATTATACTGAAGAGGAGCTGCATAACAGGTGAATGTAAGGTGTTGCAGGCTGAAATAAATGTTGAGAAATATTCTGACCTGACCCAACAGTTGTCTAGAGAAATTTGTATCATTGGTCCCACAGGATCATTTTCTTTTAGTTCTCTCTCATCTCTTGATCTCACTTACATACTTGACATTTCTTTCCACCAAACCCATGCCCTGGCTTTTGCTGCATCATTACACCAGCAAATGTTTGTAAACTCAGTATTGTGAGCAGTGCACAATACAGCAGTAATCCCATGGGGATAAGAAGCTAACTTTTCAGAACATGTCCTAGTTTTGAATCAGACTAATTATTTAACAAACCATAAAAACAGCAACTAAAATCATTGACATATAGTCTTTCCTTTTCATAAAATAATTGTGTTCTCTGATGAAAGAATTTTAAGCCCTCAGCTATGTACTACACTTACCACTGTAGGGGACATTAGAAATGATTTAGCCCTATGATGACAGAGCTTATTTTTTTCCCCTTAGTGTTAAATTATACTCTGAATAACAATTACAAAGCTAATGCTAGGTCATTATTTTATGATAAAGATCTTAGCTTACAAGGTTATAGAATGCATGGGTAAAGTGCTACGGGATGAAAAACTGCATAAAGATTTTCCTTTCCTAAGAATTGTTGCTCTTCCCCTGCAAAATAACTAGAAATGGTATACTTAAGTAAAAATATTTTTCATCTAAATGTATCTAAGATAACTTTTAATCTTTTATAAAGTGATTTTGGGTGACACAATGGATTAGCAACTTTTTGCTTTCATTTTACTCTTTCTGAAAAGCCCTATATGTCATATTTTTTTTTATTTCAAAGCCCTGGAAACCAAAGATAGATTCACACATGCCAGTGCATGTTAAAGCTGGTGATCTGGAACAGGTGCATATGCGGGTGATGTACCATCTCAACCCTCAGAAGACTCCATTCTTTGTCTACGGCATGCTGCATGCTGAGCCCCCCAGATCACTTCTCAGTCAGCTTGTGGCATCTCTTTGCTCTTTCCAATGTCCCACAGATCCCAGGGATTAAATTTCAGCTTCATTCATTCTTAATTCTGCCCTGGGGCTTCTTTTTCCCCCAAATATGCTTGTCACAGAGTTACAGGCTTTCCTTCTCTTTCCTTCTTTTCTGTTTCCTTTTTCAGCACACTGTAAGATGCAAAGAATCTCTTTCATTTAAAGAATATTAATGTTAATTATTAAAAAGAGAGATACTGGACAATGAAATGACACAAACACACACATTTCTCAGAGTCATTGAGATGAAATATGAGAAAGAGTAACTTGTAGGGCACATGACAAAACAAGCTTTGATTGAATTTCAAAGGAAGGCTGTACATACTGTATTGTTTTGTCATTCGGGGCACAAAAGTCTTAAATTTCATAAATAGAATTCACATGGTTAAGAAATTTATATTCAATAATAATTGAAGGAGTTCTTCAATTCTGAACTTCAATTCTGGACTTGTAAAACAAAAGGATTTGTTAAGAATAATTAAATCTGCACACAAGAGAATTGTATGCTATTTAGTAATTATTGACAGAGTATATATGGTCAATGGCATATTTGATGATAATAGCTATAATTGGGTCCCGGAGCAAGATGGCTGAATAGGAACAGCTCCAGTCTCCAGCTCCCAGCGTGAGCGACACAGAAGAAGGGTGATTTCTGTAGTTTCAACTGAGGTACCGGGTTCATCTCACTGGGGAGTACTGGACAATTGGTGCTGGTCAGCTTGTGCAGCCCGACCAGCGAGAGCTGAAGCAGGGTGAGGCATCGCCTCACCTGGGAAGTGCAAGGGAGAAGGGAATCCCTTTTCCTAGCCAGGGGAACTGAGACATACAACACCTGGAAAATCGGGTAACTCCCACCCTAATACTGTGCTTTACCAAGGATCTTAGCAAATGGCACACCAGGAGATTATATCCCACACCTGGCCGGGAGGGTCCCACGCCCATGGAGCCTCCCTCATTGCTAACCCAGCAGTCTGTGATCTAACTGCAAGGCAGCAGCGAGGCTGGAGGAGGGGGCGACCCCCATTGCTGAGGCTTAAGTAGGTAAACAAAGCTGCTGGGAAGCTCGAACTGGGTGGAGCCCACAGCAGTTCAAGGAAGCCTGCCAGTCTCTGTAGACTTCACCTCTGGGGACAGCGCACAGCTAAACAAAAAATAGCAGAAAGTTCAGCAGGTGCAAATGACCCCGTCTGACAGCTTTGAAGAGAGCAGTGGATCTCCCAAAACCAAGGTTGAGATCTGAGAATGGACAGACTGCCTGCTCAAGTGGGTCCCTGACCCCTGAGTAGCCTAACTGGGAGACATACCCCACTAGGTGCAGACTGACACCCCACACCTCACACGGTGGGGTACACCCCTGAGATGAAGCTTCCAGAGCAAGAATCAGACAAGATCACTCACTGTTCAGCAATATTTTATCTTCTGCAGCCTCTGCTGCTGATACCCAGCAAACAGGGTCTGGAGTGGGCCTCAAGCAATCTCCAACAGACCTACAGCTGAGGGTCCTGACTGTTAGAAGGAAAACTAACAAAGGACACCCACACCAAAACCCCATCAGTACGTCACCATCATCAAAGACCAAAGGCAGATAAAACCACAAAGATGGGGAAAAAGCAGAGCAGAAAAGCTGGAAATTCAAAAAATAAGAGCACATCTCCCCCTCCAAAGGAACGCAGCTCATTGCCAGCAACAGATCAAAACTGGACGGAGAATGACTTTGATGAGTTGAGAGAAGAAGGCTTCAGTCCATCAAACTTCTCAGAGCTAAAGGAGGAATTATGTACCCAGCGCAAAGAAACTAAAAATCTTGAAAAAAGAATGGAAAAATGGATAACTAGAATAATCAATGCAGAGAACACCATAAACGAACTGACAGAGATAAAAACCATGACACGAGAAATATGTGACAAATGCACAAGCTTCAGTAACTGACTCGATCAACTGGAAGAAAGAGTATCAGCAATTGAGGATCAAATGAATGAAATGAAGTGAGAAGAGAAGTCTAAAGAAAGAAGAAGAAAAAGAAATGAACAAAGCCTTCAAGAAGTATGGGATTATGTAAAAAGACCAAATCTACGTCTGATTGGGGTGCCTGAAAGTGAGGGGGAAAATGGAACCAAGTTGGAAAACACTCTTCAGGATATCATCCAGGAGAACTTCCCCAACCTGGTAAGGAAGGCCAACATTCAAATTCAGGAAATAAAGAGAATGCCACAAAGATACTCCTCGAGAAGAGCAACTCCAAGACACATAATTGTGAGATTCACCAAAGTTGAAATGAAGGAAAAAATGTTAAGGGCAGCCAGAGAGAAAGGTCACATTACCCACAAAGGGAAGCCCATCAGACTAACAGCAGATCTCTTGGCAGAAACTCTCTAAGCCAGAAGAGAGTGGGGGCCAATATTCAACATTCTTAAAGAAAAGAATTTTAAACCCAGAATTTCATATCCATCCAAACTAAGTTTCATAAGTGAAGGAGAAATAAAATCCTTTACAGACAAGCAAATGCTTAGAGATTTTGTCACCACCAGGCCTGCCCTACAAGAGACCCTGAAGGAAGCACTAAACATGGAAAGGAACAACTGGTACCAGCCATTGCAAAAACATGCCAAAATGTAAAGATTATCGATGCTGGGAAGAAACTACATCTCCTCTTCAAGGAGAACTACAAACCTCTGCTCAGTGAAATAAAAGAGGACACAAACAAATGGAAGGACATTCCATGCCCATGGATAGGAAGAATCAATATCGTGCAAATGGCCATACTGCCCAAGGTCATTTATAGATTCAATGCCATCCCCATCAAGCTACCAATGACTTTCTTCACAGAATTGGAAAAAACTGCTTTAAAGTTCATATGGAACCAAAAAGAGCCCACATTGCCAAGACAATTTTTTCAAAAGAAAAAAGCTGGAGGGATCACGCTACCTGACTTCAAACTATACTACAAGACTACAGTAACCAAAACAGCATGGTATTGGTACCAGAGATATAGATCAATGGAACAGAACAGAGTCCTCAGAAATAATACCACACATCTACAGCCATCTGATCTTTGACAAACCTCACAAAAACAAGAAATGGGGAAAGGATTTCCTATTTAATAAATGGTGCTGGGAAAATTGGCTAGCCGTAAGTAGAAAGCTGAAACTGGTTCCTTTCCTTACTCCTTATACGAAAATTAATTCAAGATGGATTAGAGACTTAAATGTTCGACCTAAAACCATAAAAACCCTAGAAGAAAACCTAGGTAATACCATTCAGGACATAGGCATGGGCAAGGACTTCATGTCTAAAACACCAAAAGCAACGGCAACAAAAGCCAAAATTGACAAATGGGATCTAATTAAACTAAAGAGCTTCTGCACAGCAAAAGAAACTACCATCAGAGTGAACAGGCAGCTTACAGAATGGGAGAAAATTTTTGCAATCTACTCATCTGACAAAGGGCTAATCTCCAGAACCTACAAAGAACTCAAACAAATTTACAAGAAAAAAACAACCTTATCAGAAAGTGGGCAAAGGATATGAACAGACATTTCTCAAAAGAAGACATCCATACAGCCAACAGACACATGAAAAAATGCTCATCATCACTGGTCATCAGAGAAATGCCAATCAAAACCACAATGAGATACCATCTCACACCAGTTAGAATGGTAATCATTAAAAAGTCAGGAAACAACAGGTGCTGGAGAGGATGTGGAGAAATGGGAACACTTTTACACTGTTAGTGGGATTGTAAACTGGTTCAACCATTATGGAAAGCAGTATGGTGATTCCTCAAGGATCTAGAACTAGCAATACCATTTGACCCAGCCATCCCATTACTGGGTATATACCGAAAGGATTATAAATCATGCTGCTATAAAGACACATGCACACATATGTTCATTGCGGCACTATTCACAATAGCAAAGACTTGGAATCAACCCAAATGTCCATCAGTGACAGACTGGATTCAGAAAATGTGGCACATATACACCATGGAATACTATGCAGCCATAAAAAAGGATGAGTTTGTGTCCTTTGTAGGGACATGGATGTAGCTGGAAACCATCATTCTCAGCAAACTATTGCAAGAACAGAAAACCAAACACCGCATGTTGTCACTCATAGGTGGGAATTGAACAATGAGATCACTTGGACTCGGGAAGGGGAACATCACACACTGGGGCCTATTATGGGGAGAGGGGAGGGGGGAAGGATTGCATTGGGAGTTATACCTGATGTAAATGACGAGTTGATGGGTGCTGACGAGTTGATGGGTGCAGCACACCAACATGGCACAAGTATACATATGTAACAAACCTGCAAGTTGTGCACATGTACCCTAGAACTTAAAGTATAATAAAAAAAAATAATAATAGCTATAATTTAATTCATCCTTATCATTATGGAAATTATACGAAGTGTTAATGACCCTCCCCACAAACATTTGATACCACACCTGTCCCCCAACTCTTAATAGATGGTCTTGCCACCAGATTCCACATGGAGAAAATGGAAATCACCTTGATTTCCCACCACTGACCCTGCTTATTTTTGTGAATCTGTACTCATCTTTTCTTTGTTTCTTCTTATCACAGTTGAGATGGTGTCCCTCCCTTTAAGACCAGTCCAATAGTCTTCTGCTAATGTTTAACAAATAGCCTTCTGAAAAAAGAAATCCTGATTTGCAGCATTTGCTGATTTCTGTAGTGTAAAACTTACCACCATGGTTGATTTTTAAGCTACTAATATGATATCAACACACTATGCATGGACAGAGATGACTACATAGGCTTTGCATCTAGTACAATCCAGTTCCAGCCCACCCCTGCCTCAATCCCTCTTGTCTTCTGAAGAAGCAGTAGAAAATGGTAGATCTATACACACACTTTACAGTCAGGTTTGCCTGAGTCTGTATCCTGGTTCTACTCCTTAATATGTCTAAAGTTTTGAACAAGTCATATTTTTTCTGTACCTTAATTTCCTAATTGGTAAAATGATGATTGATAAACATATACCCTGTGGTATATAGCAACATTATCCTCCCAATCTGTAACAAAAGGATAACGTATCTTTGAAGTATAGTACTATCATTAATCTCCATTTTACAAATGAGGGCATTGAGAAACTAGCACTACTGCTCTAATTATTTCTCTTTATTTAACCAAATTTTATTTCATTTCCTCCTCTCCCACCTACTCCTCAGTGCATTCCAAACTGGCATCAGTACCCATTCTGCATATAGCTTTGACTTTTGGGAATAACCTTAATCTCAGGTTGGGTTTTCTGGAAACAGATTTTAGAAAGAGGTTTGTATGTAGGAAGTTTTATGGAGAGTACTTTCAGAAGAGACGTAAAGAATTTGGGGAGGCAGGATTGAAAAGAAGGAGAGCTTGCCAAATGGATGCGTTTGTACCAGAGGCCTTACCAAATCTAGTGGGAACTCTGGAACTGGCATGGTTCATCAGAGCTTTTCTGAATTGATGTGAGAGTCCTTTGTCTGTAATTGTATTAAACAGCATTGAAATAGAAGGGGAGAACCCTGGGGTAAGGAGGTTCCCTTTGGCACTTTCAGGAGAGAAATACAGCTGTGAGGCCCCAGCAACTAACAAACCCATCAGTCACCCGGGGAAATGAGTTCCTCTTTTAGAAAGATGGCATCGGTGAATATACCCATTGGCCTGCTCAGATCCGTTTGCTTCAAATGGTAAGTTCACCACACTGAGGAGTAGTTGCTCCAAGCTTCTTATTGGTCTCATTTATTGGGAAATCTTACACAATGAATGTTAATAGGAAGAACTAGAACTCCAGTTGCTATATCTAGTCTTGAGACCACAACTGATTTTCATACCCATTCCCTCATGGTGACCCACAGTCACCATGTCCTTCTCAGGCTATGGTTGCTGGACTTGTCCATCGGCCAAGTCCATTTACAGTTGGGCAGGAGAGTACCAAGAGATGTCCCAGTGGATCACTTGGGTGCCAGTAACACTCTTCCCTATCCACATTGTGTAATGGTAGTCACACTTCCTCCTGGTCAAGGTCAATTACCCTTGTCATGTGGTAACTCCTTTCCCTACTTTTTGGTTTCTTGGTACAATAGACCTGAATTTAGTAGCCATAACTCAAAGTTAAGTAGAAGTCCTGCTGTGTCTTCTCATGAAAGAATTTCCTCTTTGGGAATTAGGGTCTCTAGACCCGTAATGTCTAAACTTGTGGTAGAAAGTTCCCACGCGAGTCACTAGGAGGGATGGTAAGTGAGGCCATTCCTACTTTCACCCCTTTGCCGCTGGTCCATTTAGTCTACCTACTGGAAACATGGCACCATATAACGCTCATTGTATAGGATATATAATTAATCCTGGTAGATGGTGTCCCATCCTTTTAGGGTCTCACCTCCATTTGGTACTTTAACTGCACCTTGGAAAGACTGTCTTGTTCTATCAGGATGGAAGCTACTAGTTGGTATGGTGTGGTATAGGATTAGTGCATGCTATAGTCATTGCCACATCTCTTTTTCTATAAAGTGAGTCTCTTTGTTTGGGGTGATGTTATATGGTATTTATTGTCAATAGATCAGTACTCTATAGGCTCTTAGACAGTAGTGTTGCCTAAAGCCCTGTGGGCAGAAAAGGTAAACCAATACCCAAAGTTGTGACAAGTCCAATCGAGATAAATTTCTGCTCCTTTGAGAATAGATGGAGTCCAAACTACCTTTTCACTAAGTGCTTAAGGAGTGATACTATATTGGGAGCTCAGTGTTTATTTCTGCTGCTGGCAAGTTGACCATTCCATAGAAGAAGCTAGATTATCCTTAGTAAGTTGAAGCTCATACTGTTGGATCCATGTAGCGTCTCTTATCCCTGTTACCATGGCCATGGCACTCATGAGTGATTATGCCAGCAATAACAGAGGCTGGCTGACGTCAATTAGTTGACTCATTCTGCCTACCTGGTTGTTTAGTGCCTCTTCCATGGCTCTCGGGTGGGTGTTAACATGTGATAAAGAAAGCCCACAGAGACCAGGGTGCATGGCTCATGCCTGTAATCCCAGCACTTTGGAAGGCTGAGGCAGGCGGATCACCTGAGGTCAGGAGTTCAAGACCAGCCTGGCCAACATGGTGAAACCCTGTCTCTACTAAAAATACAAAAATTATCCAGGCGTGGTGGCATGCACCTATAATCCCAGCTGCTTGGGAGGCTGAGGGAAGAGAATCGCTTAAACCTGGGAGGCGGAGGTTGCAGTGAGCCAAGATTGCACCACTGCACTCCAGCCTGGGTGACAGAGCAAGGCAGAAAAAAGAAGGAAAGAAAGGGAAGGGAGGGGAGGGGAGGGGAGGAAGGGAGGAAGGGAGGAAGGGAGGAAGGGAGGGAGAAAGAGAGAAAGAGAGAAAGAAAGACTACAGAAAGCAAACAACCTTGCAGACTCTTCTAGCATCCTCGATACGTAGGAAATCATGCAGCCAGATGACAAACTCAATATTTGGTTTTTAGAGAACCAGCCCCAGCATCGTAAAACAAAAGTAAAGATGGGTGGGTTTGGAGTTGAAGATCTATCCCAAAATAACAGAGGACCACCACGCTGCATACTTTAATTTTTAATGGTGAGATTAATCTGTCATTACTCACTGTGATATTGTTTTTTAAAATTTGAGATCTCAGTTTTGGATAGGAAATCAATTTCAGGAGTTTACACATGGCCTTGGCAACTCTGAGAGCTCTTATATTGCATGTCACTGAATCAACATAGGGTTACTGCCTATTACCAAGTGTGTCCAGTTTGATCTTTCATTCAGGTAGTGGAGAAATGATCATGAACAGAGATGACCTACTCTAATCCCATGTACCCCTCACTCTAATATGGGTGTCAACATACTTTAGGTTGTTAGATATCCACAGCAATTCAGACTCTTAGCAACATTCTCAAAAGTTCTGACTATTACCTTTCCTTGGTATGTGTTTACCCAAATAAATGACCATAGGTCCCTTTGGAGAAGAACTAGGGAGAATCCTTACCTTATGTTATTGCTATAGAGTTAAAGGGTTCTTTCCCACGAGAATCCAATCCCTTTTTTAGTTAATGTGTTTCAAATCTAAGATCTGCCTTAGGTTTGGAAACTGGGTAAGTCATCAATATTTTTTTTTTGGGGGGGGTCATTTGCCCTCAACCTTCCAATTATATTCAATTTCTTTTGGTTATAAAAATTAAACAATATTTTTCTGGTTTTCCACCTATTTTTATCCTAGAATACCACATTCTATTAAACATTTCTGTAGATCTCTGCAGGTCAGGATCCCTGGATGACTCTGACCTTGTCATTTGTTCCAAAAATTGCACCTGTATCTGACACCTAGCCTTTGTTACTTTGAGGTCCTATCATCCTTGGTTTTTGTAAAAGCACCTCCTGCCTTCAGCCCTGGGATCCAAAAGACAGCCATCACTGAGCTTCTCAATCATATTAATACTTCCCTCTACAACATGCTCTTTATTGCTTTGGTAAATCAAGTGTCCTCTGGGCCCTCAATGAATCATAGTCAGCTGATGAATTTTCTAGATTAAATGCAATATTCATTCTGGCATGGCTGCTTCTCTGCTCTTTTTAGTCTTTCCTACCACTGACTGCTATGGCAGTGCTAGAATTACTACTTCACTGTTTTATAACCATCTCTTGAGGTGTTTGCCAGCATACTAAATTTTGTGTTACAAGAGAGGGTTAATCCCATATTGACATACTCTCCCTTATCCAAGTTCATATTCTGTTCTCTCACCCCCATTTTCATACAGCACTTTTAGGATCCTATATATACCCTCCTGATTCTTGCCAGTCCTGGAGAAGGTACTAGAGCCCTATATTTGTATAATCCGTTTTATTCTTTACAACACCTGCCCTGCTGGTTATACTGTGAATTAGCCCAAGTCATTGACCTGGAGACGAGGAGGCGAGGTGGGGCTAAATCTTGATGGGCACACATGCTATCATATATGATGGTCAGTTTTATGTGCCAACTTAGCTAGACCATAATCAACAGTTATTAACGCAATTGCTCATCAAAGTGGTGCTGTCATGGTATTTTGCAGTTGTGATGAAAGTCTATAACCAGTTTACTTTAAGCAAGGAAAATGACCCTACACAATCTGGATGAGTATGATTGAATGAGCTGAAAGGTTATAAGAGCTGAACTGAGGCTTCCCAGAAGAAATTTCACCTGTGGACTGCAGTTTCAGTATTACCTGAAAGTTCCAATTTGCCATTCCTGATAGCCTGCCCTGTACATTATAGACTTGCCTAGCCAGCTGTCACAATTGCTTAAACTAATTTCTTGTAGTAAATCTCTTAATGTGTATTTCCTACTAGTCTAATTTCTCTGATGGAACCCTGGTGAATACATCTTTCAAGGCAAAGACCTTGCATCATCTTCAACAAAGGGGGCATTGCTGGCCTTAAATAGAAACAAATAGTCCAATTCTCCAGGTCCAGAGGACTCAGGGACTTTAGGGATTAACAGATCTCCCGTGCACTTTCTCAGATGTCTTTATCCCAAGTCCCCCGACCCCACTCTTTTTCAAAAATGGCCCTGACCTTGTTATAGCATATCTGAGGGGGTGGAGAATTCAACTCACTCTGCAGTTTCTCTGTGTTGTAATTCATCATGGGTCCAACCTTCAGATTATTCTACTCTAGCTGCAGGGAATGGGAGACCCTCGATATACGACTCCTGATGTCCTAAGAGTGTTTTAACCTTACATCCACGAATAAACTTATCTTTCCCTTCAAATCTGACTTTCTTCTATTCCATAACTCTTATTAATGAGTCTACCATCTATCAAATTCTGCAAACTAGAAATGTGGGAGTAATTCTGGATAAATTCTCTCCTTAGTTACTTTTATTTTTTTATCAGCTTCTGCATGCAGTTAGTTTTGTCTTCCAAATATTTCTTGATTCCATCTATTTTCTTTTATTTCTCTCACCACAAATATTCTAGCCTAAGCACTGCCATCTATCTGCTAGATTACTCTTATAACTTCTAACTGATCTCTTGTGTCCATTCTTGCTCTACTCCAATCACTGCTCCGCAACATCCAAAATAGTCTTTAGGAAGTTAAACTCTGATTATGTCACTCTCTTGCTTACAACTTTTGTATGACTTCTTCTTTCTCTTTGGGTATTGACCAAAAGCTGTATACCCGGCCAAGGCCCTTTAGTGATCTCCTGTTTCACCTTGCTACATGCTGCCCCTCCCTCCTTCTGTACTGCTACAGACTTTCAGTTCCTTGAAAGTGCCCTTCTCCCTTCCACCACTAAGCCTTTGTGTGTGCTGTGCCCTCTCCTTGCAACGCCTGTGTTGCACCTACCCCTTTCACCAGCTCTTGGTCATGGATTATATTCTCATTGGGCAGATTGATAGAAAGGGCTTGTAAGTCTTTTAAGCTCAAAGAATCTCCACTTATTTGCAGTCAACTGAAAATGGATCCCTCATTTGTGAAGCATCCTCATGGCTCTTGCTTGTGTTACACCATTGAGCATTTCCAGGCAAAGGTAGAAAAGGGCATTGCTGTTTAATCACTTCCTGATTAATATCATATAGATTACAAATGCTCTCTGAAGTGCTAGCCAAATAATACTCCTGACTCATATTTCACATGACAAAAGTCCCTGTTTCGTATGCAGATAAAGATATTATTAACTCTTTGGTACCAAGAAAACTGGGAGTAAAGTGAATTGGAGGTGGTTACTCTCATTTTTACTGCTCTCCCTCTCCTTCAGACTGAGCTCTGAGCAAAGATGAATATTTTGTTCCAGGTTTCTACGCCTGATACAACTCATGTTTCCACTGCCTGGAATTCTTCCCTTTTTGAATCACCCTGTGTACTACTACCTGCCTACGGGCCCCCAAAGTGTGCACATATCTTAGGTTTTTCAAATTCTATCCATGTTTATTTTTTCCATGAAAGTTTTTTTCATTCCATGTCCCAACCTCGTCCTTTTTTTCATTCCACATCCCAACTTCTTGTCCCAGTAATCCCTTTGATCAGAATTCACAGTGTTTTCCAAAACTCTCCTATGGTAGGTTCGTGTATCCTTCTTTTTATTTTCGTCTTTTGTATGCAGGCTTTATTACAATGTGAGGTCCCTGAGATGTCCGTGTTTGAGTTTTTAAAATTTCTCACTGTAGGGGCCCGGTGCAGTGGCTCACGCCTGTAATCCCAGCACTTTTGGGAGGCTGAGGCGGGCGGATCATGAGGTCAATAGATCGAGACCATCCTGGCTAACATGGTGAAACCCTGTCTCTACTAAAAATACAAAAAAATTAGTCGGGCGTAGTGGTGGGCGCCTGTAGTCCCAGCTACTGAGGCAGGAGAATGGCGTGAACCCAGAAGGCGGAGCTTGCAGTGAGCCGAGATCGTGCCACTGCACTCCAGCCTGGGAGACAGAGCGAGACTCCATCTCAACAAACAAACAAACAAACGAATTCCTCTCTGTACCTGGCATAGTGCCTTGCCAAAAACAAGATCAGCAATAAATTTATTGAATAAAAAATTTAATAAATGAAAAATGTTGGTGACCAGTCAGGAATCAAGGACCACACAGGAGCCAGGGCGAATAAATAAAGCAGTGGGTTAAAAACCAGATAAAGAACTCAAGAGGCGGAGAACAGAGACTCCTCTCCAAGAAAAGCAGACCATGAGACCATAAGACAAAGCTTAACATTAGATGATTCTGTTGAAATGGCTGAAATTGTAGAAATTCCAAAATCAGGATCAAGTTAGGTGACTCGTGTTGAGTCATAAAAAACTCTTCCTAAAAGAAGATGCTAGTTGGTTTAAATTATTTAAGTTATTTTGGGTAGTTTTACTTTCCTAATCTAAAGCCACAGAAGGAAAACTGTGTTTCCTTTGAGTGGGAAGGCAGCTGGAAAGATATGAGGAAAAGAGATATTTTTAGCAATAAAACCAATGTTGGGGAGTAGAATGACAGATTTAAAAGAGAAAACAGACAGAATAAGATTGTTTTGTAAAACTTTTCAAGGATAAGCAGGAATGTAATCCCTCAGAAAATCTGAGGTCCCAAAGAAAGAGAGAGTACAGAGTAGAATGATTCAGTGACATGGTATTACACGAAAGCCTAAGGAGTCAGAAGGGCTTGCTACAACAAGAAATAAAGCAAAAATAAATTTTCTGTGAAGTTTTAGGATTTATATTTTGTTATCCTTCATCTTTATTTTTGGTTTGTATTCAAAACTTTCTGGTTGACTGAATATAATTTTCACCCTGATGTTCTGATATTATGTAGGCACAGTTTAAAAATTCACTGAAAATAGTACCAAATACATCTTCAAAAAATTGATTCTTCTATGTTTTCTTTTGATTACAGTAGTCACTTTGAACGAAAGGTATTAAAAGTTAGAAAATTTAGACTTCAAATGACTATAACCACATCATTCAATCTTATAGTTCTTAGATTCAAAGAGTCAAATAAGATTAAGATCTTTATTTGACATTAAGGCATACCAACTTTCAATACTTCAGTTCACACTAGTACATCTTATGCATGAGCTCATCTCTTCTTTCATATTGTTTGCATTCTTTGCTGCCTGTAAAAGTTTCTCAACACAAGGCTCATTGTATTCTCTCACTCTTATATTCTAGGATGCCAGCACCCAAATACTAATGATCTCATAGTTGATGAATTAAGTCTTAGATGTAGTATGAAAAGGACAAATTATTGCTAGGAGAATCAGAAACATTAAATGCAATGGTATTTTCAGTTTTGAATTATACATGCAACAAAGAGAAACTCAATTTTGTGTAGTATCTGTGATTATATGTAGGAATGCCTTTATTTTTAAAGGCAGACTTAATAGCATACATGTTATTTATGTATCAAAGTAAAAATTAATAGCATTAAATATAAGCCAAATCGCTGCAGTGATTATTAGAAAAAAAGTATTCTAAATTGCAAAGCACTGTTCAGGAAACAAGAAAGCTTTGGTTATAGCTTGGCATTCAGGATAGTTGGGTAGAATATTGCATGAATCTGTTAAATGTCAGAAGAGAATGAGAATAGCTCCAGCAAATACTTTTCTTAGTCTGTAACATACTTTTTTTTATATATAGTATTTTAAAATTTTCTGTTACCTAGCACTAAAGAATTCTTATTTATCTTTTTCCTTGATAATAATCTTAGGATATATTTGTCTTTCTTTTCTCTCCTTTTTCTTCTTTTTTTTTCATTTTGTAGGCAGAGGAGCTGAAATAAACATTAGCTTATAGTGTCACCATAAATAAATAACTTCCAGAATTATCTGAGACTTCTTGGAGAAATAGTTCTCAGAATATCTATTACTGTCATCCCTCCATATACACTGGGAATTGGTTCCAGAACCACTCCAGTACAACCAAATTCATGCATACTCAAGTTCTGCAGTGAGCCTCACCCAATCTGCCAATAGGGAAAGTTGGCCCTTTGTATATGCAGGTTTTGCATCCTGCAAATACTGTATTTCTGATATGCATTTGGTTGAAAAGGTAACTTATAAGTGGACCCTCACAATTGAAACTCATGTTGTACAAAGGTCAACTATATATTTAAAGTCCCATGGAATCAGTAGCACTTAACTGTTCTTATATAACAATAAATGTTTTTCATTAGGGTGCAAAGATTATGTGAATTGGTCATTTTGGATAATTGTTCTAACCATCGATCAGTAGAATAATTAAATGCACATGGGCAGTACATTGTCCAGGCCTGAAAACTCCCTGAAATGACTATTAACATTTTATGTGTGGGTTTTATATTATGCCAGGTCAACTTTATTTTAAGTCTTAATTTTATCTTTTGCAGAATTACATATGCACATAATTTCAGTCAAAGAGTTGTACAAAGTTTGTTAACAAAACAGCAGTGTCAACTCTTTTTCTTTCTCTTTTCCTCACTAGAGGCAACACTTTTATCTGCTTTAGTTGATTCTCTTGGTGTCATGTGTTTAAACATAGTTTTAATTGTTACTCTCTGATTTTTCATTTTTATTCATTACCTATTGAATTTCTATTATGTATGACAAAGGTGAAGCTCTCTTTTCTCCCCTAGCCTTCACCATCCTCCTCAAATACTATGATTCTGCTTAGATGAATATTCAACACTTACGTTACTATAACTGTACAATGTACTTCACAGAGAAGTCATGGAGCAAACTATTATTTTTCCTTTTCTATGCAACTATTTGTTTTCAGTGGTGTCAATTATTATCCTTTATCATCCTTTGCTTAATTTTCTAATGTGCTTATTGCAAATCATTCTGAAACCTTTTTGGCAAACTTTTCCTTAAAAAAATCCTATAAATCATTGAAACTTTTAATCCTTAGACCTTGCAGTCTCTTTTACAACTATTCAGCTCCACTACTGTAGATTGGGCCCATGGGCTGTATGCAGTTTGCAGCTCCTGGAGTAAATCATCCCTCAAGATGTTCAGTTGCTTCAGATATTCTATTAAACTTTTTTTCTCCAGAGAAGTTTCTCTTTGAGATCCCTATACTGCTTTCTGCACCTCTGCCATAGGTGCCATCCTGGGGTCTCCCTCACAACGACCCTAGGATTTCCTTTGCCTTGTGTCTCTTGTGGGATCTCCTATTTCCTGTATCCCATGTTTTTCTTTTTCTTTGCTAACACCCTTGTTTTGATGAAGAACCTTTTCCAAAAGCTTTTAGAGAAGGGACACAGATGAGATAATGCAAATTCTTTGTTAGCATGTGATTTTCCAATCATTCACTATGATGTGAGATAGTTTTATTTGCTTGCTTGCTTTTTTGCCACACTTTCCATTAAACTTACCAGAATTTGACCATGAAAAACTAATAAACGCTAAATTAATTTTATGTAAAATTTTGTTTTAATTTTTTTTCTTTTAAATAAGATCGGAAACAAAAAGAGTTAAATAGATGTCTGGGACTTGTAACTACAATACTCTACTGACTCATTATAGTTTTGATGGCAAGGAATGTGAAGATGACAGTATATAAAAATGGGGGTGAAATTAAATTAACAGTAATTTGTTCTTCCCATAACCTTGTGATAGCTTCAGAATGACCTCCACTGCAATCCTCGTTATAATGATGGACTAAATGGTTCATACTATACTCCAGCTAGGAAGTTTCAGGGAATTAATATTGATGCCTCAGATATCAATATGTTTCCCTCAGAAGAAGGGTTTTGCTGCACATTGTAGGGTCTTTCTTAATAAAGAAGAAATTTTGTAAAATTGAAATTTGTTTATAACACTTATAGTAATTGATTACAGTATTGAATATATTTTAAAGCATTTGATTTTCGACAAATAAAGAAACAAAATACTTAAAATATATTAAACTATATTAGATTTAAAAATAACTTTGTGGCAATTTGTTTAGAAAATAAAAGGGGAATGCATGGTATTCTTCTGCCAAGAAACCTGTTTTGAAATGGGATTTTAAAGAAGAGAGTGCTTGTGTTCCCAGAGATCTCTTAAGAGGTATGTTCAGAATATTAATGGATTAGATGGGAACTATCTTTGAGCACACTGTTCTGTACTAACATACTTGGTGGCTCATTTGAATAAAGAACCAAGTAGAAACATGGAGCTCCTGAGGCTGATGGGTGGCTTTAACTTTGACCTTTGTGGCCTTAGTAGGTGTCTTTTCCCTTAATGTGATTTTTATGTCTTTTAATTTTAGGTTCAATATGAGTGTGGATATGTCATGTAATTGTGGCTTTACTATGGTAACTGCTTGGCATAACAGTAATTACCAAAACAGACCTCAAGGCGGTTGTACATATAAGTTAGACTCATCTTTCATTAGAAATTTTGCATAATCTATTTTTAATTTATGCCCTTTCATATGGGTTGAAAGTAGGCTTAACATTCATCTTGCTACTTGACCCTCTTCATGGTTAAGAAAGCTATGAAGCACATGAAAGCCCCTTTGTTCAGAGTGTGCCTTCAGCTTTTTCATTCTATCTTTGTAAAACTTCTTTGGAAAGACTATTTTTAATTCTACTCTTTCTTTCAGGTGTAAGTAATATAATTCCTTGGCTTTATTTTAGAAAAGTATCGAATGCATCATACCCAGTAAACTAAGAGTCTTCTTTTGTAAATAACAGCTTTAATTACTTTGGGGTGAAAAATCATTGTCATATTTGGCAAAATATAGGTAAAATTGGATCTCATTTTTCTGGAAGGTATAATTGACTTATGGAGGCTGTCTAAGAGTCATATAAAAATATTGATAATAAGAGTCACACATTTTAAGAATGTGGCTTAGAAAAACATAGCCCACTCCTAAGTGTGAAAATGAATGAAGACCACTGAAATGAGAATAGGCATAGGCTATTTATTTAAAGCTTGCTATAGCAAGGAAGTCAGCCACCATCATTTGCATTTGGCAGAAACTCAAAGGCAGGTAGTGAAGTGGAAAAGCTTCATGGTAGGAAAAAAGGCAGGGCTTCAGGTCTACCCTTAATGGATGCTGTTGGCAGGGGAAGTTGGAGGTCTACTAACTCATGGGGCATCCTATAAGATTGGTTAGGGGAGCAATATTTGGCTTTCTCCCATTGATCACAAGTTGGAATCAGGGACAAAAGTTAAAGAAGCTGTCAATTATTGATCAAGTCCTGACCATTTTTGGGCCAAGTGCTACAGAGGTTGTGGTTTGGCTTCCTGGACTAGTTACAGAAGGTTATGAGCCAGAGTTCTATTTTAATATGTAATCTAGCAGTTGTGCATCTTATATTCAGTCTCTTTCAAGGAGCCAGAAATGTCTCTCATTCTATGAAAAAATTACAAATAATTCACAGGAACTAACTTAAAATTCAGGATAATTTTCCAATCATCATATTGTTCTAGGTATTTTTTTCTTTTCGTCAGTAAAGAAAAACATAGTTGATTTGCTCCTTTTTCAAGTTAAGGAGAATTCTTGACAACTATTACAAATAGTTATGTAGAGTCAAAATTAATTTTTGATTTAGTGTTGTTATAAGTCATTAAAATAATTTAATCACAAAAGGCTATCCTTTGCTTCTGTGAAAGGATGAAGATCCTCTCATCTGCTTCAAGGTTTGTAAACACAGTGTACTTTGAATTTCTTATAAGAAAACTTCTATTGCATAAAACCAAGCAAAGGCTATTCTCTAACACTTTTTTCATTTTGCTTTGGCCTGATATTACCAATGGACCTTTTGCAAACTACTAATATATTTGTTCTTCAATGTAAAAATGTCCTCAAATGCTACACTCTTGTCACTGGATCTAAAAATCTGTTGTGTTAGATATAGGTAAATAAAAATACAATACAAAAAAAAAGTGTATATACAGGCACATTATGCTAATTGAGTTCCACTTTCTTGACATAGAACACTCTGACATGGCAGTTAATGGTAATTAATAAGTGGTAAGCAAAACAATTAAAGTCAGTCTGCAGCTAACCCCGCCAGACTGCTGATGTTGCTCTGACTCCCACCAATCAGTCAAGCTAATTAGGAGGATCAGACAGTCATTAATAGCTTTTGTCTCTGAGACAAGTGACATGTTACGAATACTGTAGAGTTAAAGGGGCTGCACTGAGGTGTGACTATTCCAAAGGCGGAAACCAACAGCAAAAGAGAAAGTGCTTCTCCAATTGTTTTCTCATAGACTCCTATTTGCACCTTTTTCTAATAATGTATTGTTCAAATTTTATGTTCATGGCTCAAGGGAAGTATTGTATATAAATACTATAATTATTGAATGGTGTCTTTTAAAGTGAAAAATATGTTAAATGTGCATTCTTTTTATGCTTTCATGAATATTTATTTAGGTAGCTTATAATTAAAAACAATACCAGCATCTACCTTGCCTCTGTAGCCTCTCATTTTCACAATGTTTACATTTGTTTTTCCCTATATAAATCATTGGCAATGAGAAATGATAAACTCATTCTGCCCAGTATTATGTGGGTGATCAATAATTAGCCATTCAAAAACAACTTTCCAGTGCATTATCGAACATTATTGAGTTGATGATGTTTTAGATAAAATCATTTCCATTTTGCATGTGGCAAATTCATATTAAAGACACTACATATGTTCTTGGCATTAGCTCCCAACTCTGAACTTTTACAGTAAATAGAGACAAGGTGTTAATTAAGAGAACTGCCAGTCCAAATGAATAATGGAGTGCTGGAAATAGCATGGGTGAACACTTGACCTTCTGCATCAAAGAGGTGCTCCAATGATGAAGTCTCAATTTTGAAATTATGACTGCAGAATAATGAGAATGTGGAAAGGTAAAAAAGATAGTAGGATCCCCATTAACTCATTCAGCTACTCCTAATTAGTTTTTAAAAACTGTCAGGCAATGTTTAATGAAAGGCTTTTCAGGAATATGAAATGAATAAAGGCCACAATACATACAATTTCTTTGACCCCAAAGGGTACCAACTAAATATTAAGTAATAATAGATATTTGTAAGACCCTTCCTAAATAATTTGCATTAAGATGCAGCATTAAAAAAAGCAGCCTCTCTCTGACACCCAGTTGGGCAAAGTTAACTCAGCTACCTCAGCCCAGGGGAGAGGACTGGGGTAGGGCAACAAGTAGGATTTCAGGAGAGTGTCCATGATCAATCCAAAGACAGCCACCTTTGACTTATACATGTCCTGCAGAGAGGGCTGTGTATCTTAGTAACCTAGTTCAGGGCAGTTAGAATCTGAAACCTCTAACCAGTTAACTCTGTTCCTCATTCTAACTTGACAACTAAGTTGGGAAGTCTTTCGTGACTATGAGATTACTCCCGCTTGATAAAGTATCTAGTCACATCTAGTCAGGATACTGAATCACACGTTTCTAAGATTTTAAATGTCTTTGGACATCATTGTTTGTGAAGATTCTTCTGAAGCTACTAAAGACCTCAGGCCATGAGAGTAAGAAACAGTTCAGCGAGGCCAATACTACTGCTGACTTAGTTGCCTTAAGAAAGTAGCTTTGGCTTTGGACAATTTGCCTTCTTTTCTGGGAAAGCTCCAGGTTGAACACAGAATAAGACAGGAAAATTTTACCGTAAAAATGAGTGACATTTATCAAAGGCTACTATAGACATGCACTGTTATAAGCCCGTGTTAAATCTTTGTGACAACTTTTTGAAGTAAGAGCCATTGTTCTACCCATTTTACAGATGAGGAAACTGAGGCATGAGAGATAAAGTAATTTCTCCAAGAATACTATTACATACAAGTCCCTAGTCTTAGACATTAACCTTGGCACTGAGGATGTCACAGTGATCTATTGTGGTCCCTTGTTTTCACCTGAACTCTAGACACTGTGATTTTGTTTTCTCCAAGGTATTTTACTCAGCTTAAGTTGTAACGTTATGTCCAGGCTTATAGAAGTAGCTAGCTGTTTCCACCCAACTTCAACACACCTAGGTGGATAAACTGAGCAGTCACACACTCAGACAGAAGCATATTTATTGTATGAGGGAGAAAGTAGTGCCTTTTATCCACATTGTGTCCAAGGATAGGGATTTTCATAACTGGGAATGTTCTTCCAAGTTGATTGTTGTCTTAGTCCATTTTATGCTGCTGTAGCAGAATATTTGAGACTGAGTAATGTATAATGAACAGGCATTTATTGCTAACAATTCTGGAGCCTGGGAAGTCTAAGACTCAGGGGCTGGCATTTGGATAGGGTCTTCTTGCTTCTTCATCCCATGACAGAAGGTAGATTAGCAATTGTAGCCTATTTTCTTTATTTTTGTTTTAAAACACCTAACTACTTAATTGTCCATCTTCCCCAGGGGTGCCCTGTGAACTTGAAGATCCACTTTTCTATAGTTTCTTATATCCATAATGTATTTTATATCTATGGTAGGGTTTCTAGATAAAGATAAAATACCAGTTAAAATTATTGTCAGAGAATTTCAGACTAGGTACCATATATTTTTGTATGCTGAATCTGGCAGCCATATTTTTTAACTAATTCATTGGAAAAGAGGAAAGGGACGAGTTACTCCTTATTGGGCAAGCCATCTTGTTTATGTAGATTAATGTAATAACACTGGAAGATAAAATATTCTCATGGTTAGCATCATAGATGAATTCAAAAGTGTTTTCTAACTCATTTATTTAAAACTATATATTCTAAACCTATTTCATTCAGAGTGTAAATCCAAACATATTCAGTGTGATTCCTATGGTTTCTTTCCCCATGGTAAGATTATCACTAGAATAGCTTTTAGAAAGTTTGTCTTATCATTTGAAATTAAGATGCACCACTAAAGATACATTTTCTTAAGTATTAAAATGTTTTTTAAACAGAAATCTTTCTGTTGGAGTGTAGTGTCTCACACCTGTAATCTCGTACTTCTGGAGGCTGAGGCAGGAGGATTATTCAAATCCAGGAGTTCAAGATCAGCCTGGGTAACATAGTGAGACTGTGTCGTTACAAAAAACACACAAATAAACAAAAATCCTAGCTGAGCATGGTGGTCTATGCCTGTAGTCCTACCTACTTGGGAGGCTGAGGCAGGAGGATTGCATGAGCCCAGATCCAGGAGTTTGAGGCTGCAGTGAGCTATGGTTGCATCACTGCATTCCAGCCTGGGCAACAGAGTAAGAGCATGTCTTAAAAAAAAAAAAAAGGAATCTTTCCAAAGTGTATTTCATACTGATTACTCACTTAAAGGTGATATATTGAACATGACTTCCTCTGGAAAAATTAGTGTTATTATTATTAATATAAATTATTTCAACTTTTAATATGTAATGTACTCCCAAAGTCTGCTGATGTGTATAGAACTATTTTTCCTATCTGTAAACAGTCTCACTATGCTATGCTCTTGTGATTTCTGCATGCTGCCATTTGCTGTCCTCTGTGAACACCTCTGGGAGATATATTTCATCACCAGCAGTGAGCCTCAACTCCTAAGTTGTAGCCTTAATTTCAAAACAGTTGTGTGGGTGAAGAACTGAGGGAAGCTCATTTATGGATTCAAGTGTATTGCTTTGTGCCAGCTATTTTTCTTGTAGCTACTTCAGAGGGCTGCTGGCACTTCCAGGACTGTGCTTTGTTCTTTATACGTGAGCTTTGTTAGGTATTGAAGTGCTGCTCTGTGTTTGTCAGTATTACTTCTCAAGATGTATCCTACAGGACAAAAGTTCTATAAAATGTTAATAGGTGCATCCCCCCCCCCCCAAAAAAAAAAAACTTTCCATGATTGAAACAGTGTGCTAAAAAATGTTATGCTTGTAAAAAGTTAAAGTCTTCTTTATAGGGATTTTCATATGCTAACATGGAATATAAATCCTTGGGTGTTTAAAATGGTATGTAGCACATTCTGATCTTATCTGTGCATGTAATCACTTTGGTGGAAGATCTCACTGGACACATTGTGGAATTTTGTTATGATTTACAGTTGCCACATTAACATGGGAGTTTTACACAGAAATAAAAATCTTAAGCATGACGTAAGTTTTTCCATTCTAAAAACTTAGGGGAGAAGGGAAAGAAATGTGGCAAAATGATTTCTAATAGGGATAAAATTAATGTCTTTCATACATTCAAATCCTTATTTCTTGGAGATAGTTCTTTGAAAATAATAAATAGCAAGTGTACAAGTCTTTAGGACATTAATCAGGGGACAGGTTTCTCCTTTAGAAATAAGAGGTTATGTTTCTGAATGCTAATGCATTAAAAAGGAGTGACATGTCAAGGTTTACAACCCACAAAACATAATAACAGAACTCCTTCCTGCTCTCTGGACAAATTCGATGAGAAGATAAAACAAAAGTGAAATAGAATTAAATGCCCCAAATAGAAACTTCAGGAAACAGGCCAAATATTAAACTTGCTTCTTTTTCCTTTTGAAACTGCCACTTTTTTTCTCCTTCTGCTCTTAAAAATATTTAGTTTAGATGAATATTATTGCTTCTAATCAAATGTCTTGATATTATTTTGACATTTCTGGTAGTCTTTACTGCTGAGTATTGAAGGAAAGGACTTTTGCATTTGTTGAAATGAACACATTAATATTTAGCTTAAACATGTGTGCCATTTGCCTTTGCCTAAAGACTCAAACACATTAAAAATATATATATTTTTTATTACTTCTGTTATAAAATATCTAATCATATGTAACAATGCTCTCCATTATCTGTTCTGTCTCATAGCCTAGCATCAGTGATATTTATATATTTTTATAACTTAGCATCATTGATAAATTGTAACTTGGATATTTAACCTAATTTGTGTTATATTTAATTTTATCTGTGTTTAGACACTTGTTACAAAGGCAAATCCATAATTGCCTGCCACTATTTTTGTGCCTACTGGACTCTATATGTGGACAGGTTAATTTTAATAATAATACCTAACACATATGTCAGCTATACTTCTCAAATGTTTTATACACATTATTTAATTTTCACAGCAATGTGAGATGGGTAATTTCATGATTTTCATTTTACAGATGAGAAAACTAAGGCATATTTGTCCAAAGTCACACAGTAAGTCACAGAGTATGGACATTAACCCAAGTAGTCTGATTCCAGAGGCTCCTCTTAATAACCATTAAGAATGGAAAGATGAGAATGATACTTGGGTTATTTCATGAGATTGTAATCCTGCACTTCTACAACCTTCCAGAGGGTTTTCCAAAAGTAACAAAATCACTGAACTGCGTATTATCTTCTTCACCAAAATAAGTAGATGAGGTCTGGAATCTCAATTAATATTAGTGAAATACTGACTTTATCTGTAGCCAATGTCTTTATTTTCTGGAATAAGAACAAAGAGTATCCTAAATCCTACGTGGGGTATAGACTCTGTCTCACTGTTCTTTAATATCCCACAATGCCAAGTGCTTAGTAATTATTCAACAATTACCTGCTGAATGGTCTTCACTTTATTGATGAAATTGAGGCTCAGAGAGTTGAAGACCTTGATCAAGTTACATAGTAAGTGGCAAAAATCCCACCCATGGTTGCAGGTCCACTTCATTTTTCACTCTACTACACAGACACTCAGCATTCACTTAGTGAGTTAATAATTTATAGAAATTTAAATCATTGGAATTAATGAAAACCACATTTATTATTTCTCAGACCCATTGTGATCATACTAGAATATACACAAATATCCTTATTACAGTGCTGAAAGATCTGATTTGCTACTGGTTCCTAAACAAATGGCTCTCCAGGTGTATTAGAGCCAATTCCCAGTAGGCACTTTGTCTCTCCCTCATAGAACACCCCTATGTTAATGAAAGTGGGACAAATCCTCTCCATAGCATCTCAAGCAGAGTCTTAAGTTGTGGTAAATGAATGCTTCTCCTATTTTCCTTTGAAAAAGCTAATGAATTATGATAAACTGTTCAGTGTTCATAGGCCCACACATCCTAACCTCTTCTCTGACAATGTATTTATCCAAGTCACTTTGAAAAGTGCTTGTTTCCAAACAAGAACCAATTATATGGAAACACATTGTTAAAAATTAAACTGAGGTGCAGTAAAAATTTTATAAGCATTTATTTGAGCAAACTGCTATTTATGGATTGGGCAGTTGCAAACCATGGTTTGTGGTTGTGGCTCTACCTAAGGGGCTTGAAGAAAAAGCTTTTAGAACGTAAAAGTGGAGGCAATACAAAAAAACAATGATTTGTTACAGCTATATAGGTGGAAAGTTCTATTTACGTAATTAGAGGTAAATTGGTGGTTTCTGGTGATTAAGTTTAGATTTTGTTTTCCTCTAAGTCAATCATTTACAAGAAATGCATTTGAGTCTGGTTTTGGTTTGCTTGGGTAGGAACCCAGGACATTAAAACTACTTCAGTCTGATAACCTTCTATTTATTTTAAGACTTTCTACATCTCTTATCAACCTGAATCTTTTTTTTTTTTTTTTAACTCTGTCAGGTGGAGAACAACTTGCCTCTTGATAAGTCTTTTTCATTTTTCTTTCCATTGCCTACCCACTATTACTGATGTAATCATTTTCATATATATGTATATATCTACACACACATATATATATGAGCAATACACACACACACGTATATACATATATTTTACTTTTGGCCATTTTTTATAAGTTTCTGTTCTTTTATGTCTCTGAGTCTTATCCATGCTGATATTAAGAAGGCCAAAAATGCAGTCATCACACTTTTAAACATTTCATTATTGATAATGATTTTGGAAACAAAATGGTTGTCTTTTTCTTTTTTAGGCAGAAATGTATGCAAAAGATTTCAGGAAAATTTCTGAAATGTACTATATATAATGAAGTGTTTTAGTGTCATTGACTTTGCAATCAGACTAAACTTAGATTAGAATTTTGGGTCTAAAACATTACCATGTGATCCTGAACAAGTTACTTAGCTGTTCTACACCTTAGTTTCCTTATCTGTAAAATGGTGTTAATAATCAAATTGTCTCATAGACCTGTGAGAATTCAGTAAAATAATGCATGAAAAGTGCTCAGTATAGTACCAGCTTATACTATATATAAGTATTAATTACTTACATCTTCCATACTGATTGACACAATGAATAGATCTTATCAGATCTCCCAAGTGGGAAGTGTCATGTGGACCCAGAAGTTATGGTGAAATATTCCCAATATAATAGGAAAAAAATACTTACTGAAAAGACATATCTATAGGAACTTTGCAAGCATGTAAATAAGTGTCAGTGGTACCGGCTACCATTCAATGTGATACACATACACACACACACACACACACACACACACACACAGAGAGAAAAATTGCTAAGTGCAGCAACAATAACACAAAGTAAATAATATAAAGACTACCATATTATATTTTGAGAACTAATATCTTTATAATCATATGTACTTAGGTGTGATTTATGCCTTTAGTTCTACTTGCCACATTAAATTGGAATTATAACTCTGCTTGTTAATACTAATATAGCATTTTGTTTTTGTGGCTGAAATAATATATTTGTTAACTGCCCACGCTACAACTAAATTAGGAAAGTAAGAAGTAATTTTCATTTGGGTAAGGAAGAAAACTGGTAGTGGGCATGGCTCCCTTGCTTTTTATTCTTGCTGGAGTATGATAGACAACCTAAACTTGTAGGTGCTGCCTCCTCCAACCCCCATGGCTTTTCTATGCTTGACTTTCCTCAAAAATATGTTTTCTTGTTTTAGCAGGCTAATGGGTATACAAACATTTATAGGTTTATTTTAGTACTAGCATCCAAAAATCTATTAGGTAATTTCCTAGTTGAAAAAAAAAAAAGGTAGCTGCTGGGGGTGTAAATGTTAAAGATCAAATCTTTCAGACTTTTATTGCCCATCTTCTAACCTAGTTTGTCTTAGTCTCGAACACTTTGTCGAGAAACTACTTATGAAATGCTCTACAAAACACTTGATTTTAAAGAATCCCTTTTCTTCAAGATAGGGTGACTGTATTTACCAAATAAATATTAGTAGTTATGACTATATAAAGATTTTACTTCTGGGTGTGATAAGCACTCTCAGAAGTGATGTATTAGACACTTAAAATATTTTCAAGTTTTATGGCAGTTATTTCCAAATTTGTGTGGTTTTTAGTATATTGACAAGATTATGTGTTGATCACCATTATCTAATTCCAAGACTTTTTCATCAACTCACAAAGAAACCCTATACTCATTAGTAATCACTTCCTATTTTCTCCTTCCACCAGCCCCTGGCAATCACTAATCTACTTCCTGCCTCTATGGATTTGCCTATGCTGGACATTTCCTAAAAATGGAATTATATATGTGGTCATTTGTGTCAGACTTATTTCACTTAGCATAATGTTTTCAAGGTTCACCATGTTGTAGTATGTATCAGTACTTTATTTTTGATGGCTGAATAATCCATTGTATGGATGTACCACCTTTTGTTTATCCAGACATCAGTTGATGGAGATTAGGTTCTTTATAATTTTTTGGCTGTTAGAAATGCTGCTGCTCTGAACTTTATAAGGTATGAACATATGTTTAAATTATCTTGGGTATATACCTAGGCTCAGAGTTGCTGGGTCATATTGAAACACTGTTGAACTTTTTCAGGAACTGCCAAACTGTTTTCTACAGCAGCTGCACCCTTTTACATTCCTACTTACAATATGTGGTGAATTGAGAATAAACAATTCAGGAAGAGAAAATGGCAACAGGGACAGTTTTTTTCTTAATCTTCTAATTTATGGGTAAAAATGGGAAATTATTTTAAATCAAGATGATCTACAAATAATATCTAGGACATATTTCTATTAACTCTTCACCATCATCCTTAGGGCTTTTCATGGTGCTGATACCTAACTTTATGGGTTGTATATGAACTTCTCTCATCAGGTTGAGGACAATAACAGTTCAAATTTCATGGATTAGCTCACCTGGTCTATTCTTTCTCCCTGCCCAATCCTTTTCTCTCTATTTCTGTGAATATTATTTAATTCTATTAATTACAAGACTCAACTTAGATGCTGTCAAAGTCTTTCCTGACAAATCCAACTTCTGGACAGATATAACTTTTATCCATCTACTACCTGGTCTACCCATTTTGGTCTTAATCATACTGCCTAATACCAGTCGTTTTGTTCATGACTATATGTGCTTTGTAGCTCTGAAGACAGCGCTGCATGTAATATTTGTTTTGCTTTTCCAAGGCGTATATTCTAGTATTTTGATTACCATATATTCAGTAAATAGTGAGATGACTGGTTTTAAAAAATTATTGGGAATTACCATTTTTTGAACACTTCTTATGTGCTAGGTTCTAAATTAGGGGGTTATCAGTTAATCTTCTTCGCAATCTTATGAACTGGGCTATTTATAATTTTTTTGTTCTTTTGAAGATATTGAAACTTAGATGGATTTTCCCCAAATCACATGGCCAGTAAATGACAGAGGTGGGGTTTGAGTCCAGATCTGATTCCACCATGTTATAGAGATTTGTTAAATTTTAAAGATTTCAATAAACTATTTTGAAAAACTCTTTGAAACACAGTAGATTTTTATGCATCTGGAATTGTTTAAATATGAGAGTCCTAGAAGCAGGGAAAATAACTATATAAGTCTTTGAGACTCTTTGCAATGTTTAGAATCTCAGTTTAACAGGTGATGCTAAGTTCATTTTATTTTTTACTCAACAGAAGCTACTTAAGAGAAAAAAGATCTGATTTTGAATATTAACATAAAGCTATTAAATGCTAATTTTCTTTACAAAGTATTAAAAATTCTGGATAAGTGCTTACAATCTAGCAAGTGTACATGCTATAAAGCACCTGTCTACTGCAGTATAAATGTAGTTTTCACAGTGACCAAAGATAATTTTTCTGTTATTGTAAGTATGTTGACACTGTTTTTATATCATCTTTGGTTTGTAATGATGACTCATGAAAATCTCCACATATGAATACAAATATCAACATAATTCACATATTTATAATTTTGAAAGAACAAGGAAAGCACCGTGATATTTTGGAAACATCATTGTACTTGGAGGAGGAGATCTGGGCTTTGTCCTCATGTTGCCATAAGGTATGTATGTAGATCTGGATAACCCATTCAATCTCTCTAGAGCCAAGTCTCTTCCGTAATAAAATTATAGGGTTGGATCAGGTGATCTACAGGGTCTTTCCGATTTTAAAGTTAACAATCATCATGATGAGGGAATTCTAGAGAACAAACACTACACTAAAGAGGTTGTGCATGCTCTGAGCTGCCTTTTAGAAAATTAGCAATAGTCTTTAAATCAATCATAAATGAGAGGACAGAGCTGCAATGTGTGAATTGAAATGCTTCTTGGTCTTAATTTTAGGGTATGTTTCTGACACTTCAGGCTGGTTTAAATGGCTCTGAGTGCCCTAATGCCACACAAAGCTCAGATCAGTCTAATCATTATAAAACCTTCACAGATGTGCATGGGAAAGATTTTCTGTGGAAGTTGGAAAAATGAAACTGTAAATGCCTTCCAGCTGGCATGCTTAAATGTACTTCATCTCATTGGAGACATGTTCAGGTTAATTTCAGTTGATGACTGATAGCTCAACCAAATGTTACTCAAGATAATGTGAAGCAATTTTTCTTAGTGATGAACTCAGATAAGGGGATGATTATTGAAAAACATGTAGCTAACATTTGTCAATTGAAAAAAAAAAAGATATCATTACAAAAGTACAAAACTAAATTATATAATCTCTTAAAAAGAAGAAAGACTCAAGGTCGGCATGTAAAAAGCATAAGGCTAATTACACACATGCATATGGTGTACATTTTAGTTAAGTTCTGAGGGAGTTAACACCTTCGAGCCCAGTTGGTTTAGGTCATGCCATTTACATCCTGCTGTTCACAATAATGATGATAAGAAATGGGCTGCCTGCTATCACTAAATGCCAGCTATAGACCATATGGCAACAAGGCAACATCAAATTGAAAAAAATAACTATCTCAACATTTAACAAACTTGATGGTTTAAGATATGCAATCATTACACATTTCCTTAACTCTTTTAAATTCATGTTCTAGTCCTTGCTACTGGCTGCATTTCAGCTGTGTCTTGTGAATGTGAAAACAAACAGCATGCGTCTTAGTCTGTATTTTGTTGCACATAAGAGAATACCTGAAACTGGGTCATTTACAAAGAAAAGAAATTTATTTCACACAGTTATGGAGGCTAGGAAGTCCAAGGTTGAGGGGCTGTATCTGGTGAGAGCCTTTTTGATAGTGGGGACTCTGAAGAGTCCCAAAGAGACTCAGGGTATCACATGGTGAGGAGGCTGAACATGTTAGCTCAAGTCTCTCTTTAGCTTTGCATAAAGTCAGCAGTCTTACTCCCATGATAACTCATTAATCCATTTACCCATTAATGGATGAAGCCATCCATGAGAGCAGAGACCTCATGACCCAATTAGCCCTAAGTTAATCACCTCTTAAGCACTGGGATTAAATTTCAACATAAGTTTTTAAGGGGACACATGTCCAAACCATAGCAGACTGTTAACAGAATCAGATAAACTGGAATCTATGTTGGTTATTTTGGATGATTTCCTTCATTACACGATAACCACGCTCTTTATCGATGTCAGAATTGCAGAAAGAAAAACATAAATTAATGATGATGGTTGGTTGAGAACTTGTCTTAGTGTACAATTGATAAGCAGATTCAGGGCTTTGTGATTAAAAGCAATACATTTCTAACAAAAACAATATATATTTTAAGGAAAATTAAATACATCATAAATATAATTTTATTTGGAATTGAATTAATTAGTTGCCCTAACCACTCCAGTCATCAAATTTTTTGTATCAATTTCATAGTTATTCCACAAACCTTTTAGCATACACAAATTAAAAGTAACATACTTTGCACAGTCTAATGAGTGATTTCCTCTTCTGTAAAATTAGCCTACATGCTTCAAAGGTCTGTGCAGCTTCAGCAGATTATGGTTCTAAAGTACGCTGTTCACAATGAAGTGAAAGATTCAAAATGAAAGAACTCATCCCACTTTCTCACTTCTACAAAACATTGTTTGGAGTTTTGTTGGATTTTCAAGTGCCTTTTGAGGCTGTTTTCGTTTGACTTCAAAAGCCAGTCCCAGACTTAGTTTTTACTGATTTCAAAAAGGCGTCACTGACTGTATAATATTGGTTAAAATTACTTTTTTGTTAAAGAAAGTTTAATAACTTCAAATTCTACCTGAATATTTCAGAATATCATTCTCAAGATAAATGTTCAGAAATTTCTACTTTATATCTTTAGAAACATTATCCATTGGAGTTTTCCTGCAACTCACATTTAAATGTATAAAATAGAAGGCCCTTGAGGCTATTTGCATCTGTGCAGAATTTTTTAAATTTTTTTGTGAGCAGCAATGCATTTTTGAAAGTATTTAAAGTGAAACTGAATTCATTTAAATGGCATTAGGGTTTTGTAAAATCTCTTTGTATTTTCATGTTTAAATCCCATGATGAAAACCAATCTCAGGTATCAGAGCATCAGGAGGGACAGGTAGAAAAATGAGGGACACAGCCCTGGGTAACAGACCTTTTAATTATACAGCAGAGTGAAAAATTCAGCTTAGAAGCCTAAACTTAAAATTAGAGCTAACAGCTGATTTGTTGAAAAGTGTTATTCAATTTTGATTTGAGTGTAAACTATTCAAGGACTTGAAAAGAGAAAGAGAAATTGTTAAGGAACACAGTAAGAATTATAGTAAAAATTCATCATTGAATTTCAGAAAAGTCATCACTTACCCACTTCAATTTTTGTCAAAGGTTTTAGAGAATGGTAGGACAACTGTTCCATTACAATGCACGTTTGTTAACTACCACTGGCAATATATGATAACGATTTTGGATCATTTGGAGAATTCTGTTCTCTTACACAGTTCTCCAATAAAAAGAACCAGGGCTCTTTAGAAAAATATTTGTTATTATGGCTGGTGTAAGGAACATATAAGAAAAGTCTACAGCATCTTGTAGTCTTCTTCTCACCCTCTACCTATAAAAAGTACTCAAAAAACAAAACCATGGAGGGTTTTTCAAAGGGACACAGGAGACAAGCTCAGTGAGCTTCCAGTGGCCAAAGCTAAAAAATTTGAACAACAAAATAAATAACATAGTATTGGATTTATCACCCAATGTATAAAACAAATACACATACTTTTTATAAGTACCTATTAGAATATGTGGGTAGTACTTCTATACATAAATGAATAAATAAGTACATAAATGAAGCAGAAACAAATCTCTTGCACAAAATTATTCCAAGTAATTTATGTAGCATGTAACTTTAAAGAAAGCTGGCAAACACTGTCTCAGTCAGTTGATGAGTTTTAACATCACCAGGGTAAGTTGTGTTGATAACATGCGCCCCTTGATATGATGTGATAAGGAAGAGACATTTCACCTTTGTGATCTTGCTTTCTCAAACCCATAGTTTCAGTCTTAGAGACAAAATATTAGACAAAGCCAATCTGAGGGACATTCTGTAGAATATGTCACCACTAATCCTCAAAACTGCCAAGATCATGGAAAATATGGAAAGTCTAAAAAGAAACTTTCACAAACCAGAGGAGACAAAGGAGCCATGATGACTAAATGTAATACATACCTGGGACTGGACCTGTAACACAAAAGAGAACGGGACAATAGGAGGGAAAAAAATGAATGAATTCTGATTTAAGTATGGAGTTTAATAATGATGTACCAGTATTGTTTATTAGTTGCACAAAACATACAACACTAATAAGACACAAACAATAGGGGAAACTAACTGTGGGGCACATGGGAACTCTCATATTTATAATTTTTTTTCTGTAAATATAAAACTGTTCTAAAATTAAAAGTTTAATATTCTTGGACTGTGATTGACCAAGTGTAACTTAAACCACAGAAAGCAAAACCATGGATAAAAGGAGGTTACTGCATAATTAAAAATCACATTATGTGTTACTATATGGGGATAAACGAGATCATGTTTTACATTTACCTTTTGAAGATAAGGATCCTCTAACCTATAGAAACTCCCTGCAGCAACCAATGCATTATTGAGAACTCAAGAATAAAGATAGTAATTGTGAAGTAATACTAATGATGGTAAACATTTTTAGTCTTTTACAAGTTACAACTTACTTTCATAAGTTTTATCATGTTAGAGAATGAGTGATGACTCTATAAGGCACTTTGAGCTTTGTGGCAGGGGGAAGTATAATTTGCAACAATTTATTTCTCTGATACTCATATAAACTATAGCCATCATGCAAGTCTTCTATTGCCTAGTTATTCCAAAAGTCTTTGTAAACAAGATCTAATAAAATAGAAAATGCAAAACAATAAAATAAAATAAAACAAGCAACATACCTTTTGGAAGCTTTAGAAAACACATAATCAAATTCCTTTTTTTTAAATGGAAAGCAATTCATGTTTTAAATTGCATGCTGTTCTGAGTAATGTGATGAAATCGCGTGCCATCCCACTCTGTCCTGCCTGGCTTGTGAATCATCTCTTTGTACAGCACATCCACACTGTCTATATTACCTGCTCATTAATCACTTAGTAACTAACCGTCTTGGTTGTCAGATCAACTATTGAGCATCACAGTGTTTGTGTTCAAGTAATCCTTATTTTACTTAATAATGTTCCTAAGTAGTAATGCTAGCAATTCAGATATGCTAAAGGGAAGCAGTCAATTGCTTCCTTTAGTGAAAACGTGAAAGTTCTTGACTTAATAAAGAAAGAAACATAATCATTTGCCAAGGTTGCTAAGACCTAGAGTAACAGCAAATATTCTATCCGTGAAGTTGTAAAGAAGAAAAAAGAAATTTGTGCTAGTTTTGTTGTCACACTTCAAAATGCAAAAGTTACAGCCCCAGTGCATAATAAATATTTAGTTAAGATGGAAAATGTGTGTATATAGGGTTTGGTACTATCTGCACTTTCAGGATTCCACTGGGTATGTTGGAACATATCCCCCATATTCGTGTATAGACTGTATAGCTTTGACCTTAGGAAGGTTAAGCATAATTGTCCAGTTTGTTTGGTTTCTCTTGCCTGGGTCAAACCAAGAGCTCCATATGCTGAGTGATATGAATTACATTTGATGAGTCATTCTAATAAAGAAATAAAAATACTGAAAATATCTTTCACATGCACATGATTTGGCTTTGGAGTGTGCAGACACTGGCTGACTTACCTCAATAAGGCAAAACTGCGGACAGTAAGGCAAATTTGCTGAATGTTTATTTTCCTGAGTACATACTTTCCGAATATGAGTGAGTGATAAATTATTTTAAAATAAATTTGGACCTTAGCCCTCTTTTGAAATAAATCAGTGGTTGAAGAAAGAAGAAAACTAAAGCCAAAATGCAAATACACTTGTGAGACAGATTGACAGTGGTGGAGACTGCTGTGAGCTTTCTCTGTAGATTAAAAAAAAGATACAGTTGGCATATAATATATTGCACATTTTAAAGTGTACAATTTGGTAGTGACATATGTATGCCACCATGAAACAATCACTGCAATCAAAATAATGAACATATCCACCACCCCAACATATTCTGTGCCCACTTGTAATCTCTCCCTCTTACCCTTCTCCATACCTCCTTTATTCTTTTTTGCCCCAGCTTTATTGAGATAATTGACAAATAAAATTATAGAAGTTTAAGGCATAAAATGTGATGATTTAATATACATCTATTGTGACTTGATTACCACAATCAAGTTATTTGATACATCTATCACCTCATGTAGTTACCAGTTTTTTGTTTGTTTGTTCGTTTTGTTTACCACCTCCATTCTTGTCCCCAGGTAACCAGTGATATACTATTCATGACTCTGGATTAGTTTGCATTTTTTAGAGTTTTCTTCAAAAGGGAGTGTACAGCATTTTTATTTTTATTTTTTAATCTGCCTATTTAATACAGCATTATGATTTTTGAGATTCGTCTGTGTTGTAGCATGTATCAATACTCGGTTCCCTTTTAATACCATTGTATAGATACAGCATAATTTATATATTCGTTCACCTGTTTATGAGCATTTGGGCTGCTTTCCAGTTTTTGCCTATTACAAGGAAGGCTGCTATGAACATTGTAATACAAATCTTTGTATGGACATTGCCTCCTTTCCTCCTGGGTAAATACCTATGAGTAGAATGATAGGATCACATGGTAGGATATGTGTTTAATTTTTTAAATAAATGGCCAAACAGTTTTCCAAAGCAGTTGTACTATTTTAAGTTTCTACCAGCAATGTATGAAAGTTCCAGTTTCTTCATATTCTCACTAACACTTGTTTTAAAATTTATACATTCCTGTAAATATGTAGAGCTATCTCATTGTGATTTTAGCATGCTTTTCCCTAACAACTAGTGATGCTATACATCTTTTCTTGAGGTTATTTGCCATTAATATGTCTTCTTTAGTCAAGTGTCTGTTCAAATCTTTTGCACTATTGAGTTATTTGCTTATGATTTTTGAGAATTCTTTATACATTTTAGATGCAAGTCCAGATGTATTAGGTCTATACTTTGCAAATACTTTCTCAAAGTCTGTAGGTTGCCTTCTCATTCTCCTAACAGAGTCTCTGGAAACACAGAGTATTTTACTTTGATTAAGTCTAATTTATTAATTTTTCTGTTAGTGATCATGATTTTGGTGTTATGTCTAAAAAAATCTTCGACTAGCCCAAGACAACAAAAATTTTCTTCTCTTTTTTTGTCTAGAAGTTTCATACTTCCAGATTTTACTTGTTAGTCTATGAACCATTTCAAGCTAATTCTCGTATATGGTACAATGAATGGAGCAAAGGTCACATTTTTTGCAATATCAATATATAATTGTAATAGTAGCATTTAGACTAGATTTTTTCAACTGAATTATTTTTGTACTAAGTTAAAAACCAGTTGGTTGACAAGTGTGGGCCTATTTCTGGAATTTCCATTATGTTCCACTGACCTGTTTTTCTCTCTTCATTTCAATATCATACTGTTGTAATTACTGTAGCTTCACAATAAGCTTTGAAATCAGGTAGTGTTAACCCTCCAACTTTGTTCATCTTTTTCCAAGTTGTTTTTGACTATTGTAGATCCTTTACATTTTCATATAAATTTAACAATAAGTAAAATTTTATTTTGTAATTTTCTTTTTGCTATAAAAAATGTGTGCTGGCATTTTGACCAAGATGGTGTTTTATCTATAGATTAATTCAGAAACAATTGACATCTTAATAGTATTGAGTTTTCCAACCCTGCAGCAAAATATATCTTCCTATTTTTTTCATGTCTTCTTTGCTTTTTTCTCAGCAATGTTTTGTAGTTTTCAGTTGATAGGCCCTGCACACTTCAGAGGGATAAATTCTTAAGTATTTCATATTTTTTTTGCTGTTATAGGCAACATTTATAAAATTTTAATTTCAAGTTGTTGTTAGTTACTGCAAATAAACCGCCATCATTATACACTGCTTCTGTGAGTTTGACTGTTGTAGATTCCACATATAAATGAGACCATACAGTATTTTTCTTTCAGTACTGGCCTATTTCACTTAGCATAATGTCCTCCAGGTTCATCCATGTTGTTGCAAACAGCAGAATTTCCTTTTTTTGGCTGAATAATATTTCCTTACACACACACACAGACACACACATATGTGTATTTGTACCACATTTTTCTTATTCACTCATCTATCAGTGGGCATGTATGTTGTTTCCATATCTTGGCTAGTGTAAATAATGTCGCAATGAACATGGGAGTGAACAGAGCTCTTCAAGATAATGGTTTTATTTCGTTTGAATATGTACCCAGAAGTGAGATTGCTGGACCATATGGTAGTTCAATTTTTAACTTTTTAAAGAACCTCCCTGCTGTTTTCCATAATGGTGGTACCAATATATATTTCTATCAATACTGTACAAGGCTTCCCTTTTCTCCATACCCTTGCCAACACTTGGTATCTCTTTTGTTTTCATAATAGACATCCCAATAGGTGTGAGGTGATATCTCATTGTGGTTTTGATGTGCAATTCCCTGATGACTAGTGATGCCAGGTTAAAGGGCCACTTTGGAGGCTGCTAGTTGTCCACCAAAATCTATTCCCCAGGTCTTCCACAATATTAGAATTATAGCCAGGCCACGGCTGCCCTGCTGAGCATTAGAATTTTTAGCTCCTTTTGGAGTCAGTTGTGGGTAGGAGGCTAAGTTCTCACTCTTAGAATGTGAGTCCAAGGGAAGTGTACCAATTCCAGTACCAGCCTCACACATGCCCTTTTCCATGCTCTTTCCCCTTCCCATTAACTGGAATATGAGTCCAGCTTCAACTCTGCAGATGAGAACACACCATAGGGTAGCAGTTCTCAAACATTTGGTTCTTATAACCCCTTTGTATTTTATAAATTGCCAAGGACCCTGAGTTTTGCTTATGTAGGTTATATCTATTCACATTTATCATATTGGAAATTAAAACTCAGAAACTAAAAAATATTTATAGTTCATTTAAAAATAACAATGATAAACCTAATTTATTTATATAGTTTTATCAAATATATATTTTTATAAAAATTATTTTATGAAAATATATTTGTAAAGCAAAAACATTGAGAAGTGTGATATTATTTTATATTTTTACAAATCTCTTTAATGTCTTCCTTTAAAAAGAAAACCTGTATTTTCCTGTCTATATCTATACCCTATTCATTGTGATATATTGTTTTGGCTGAAGTATAAATGTAAAAAAATTCCAGGTTCACACAAATATGCATTTGGAAAAAACAGGTGTGTTTTTTAGTCTGTTAGATAGTTGTGGATGCTCTTTTTAAATTTTTTTATCAAAGCTCAACCAGTGGTAGTTTGTTAAAAATTAGTTAAATTGTAGATTCTCAAACCATGTCAATAAACTTTTCATATTTCCTTGTGTTAAAATCCATCAGTCTTTGAATAGATTTTCCCCCATGATGTTAAAAAATGCTTTTTTAAAAAGATAACTGTTAAGAAAATGTTGTTTCAATTGCAAAAAAAGCAAGAATTGACAAATGGGATCTAATTAAACTAAAGAGATTCTGCACAGCAAAAGGAACTATCAACAGAGAAAGCAGACAACATACAGAAGGGGAGAAAATTTTTGCAAACTATGCATTTGACAAAGATTTAATATTCAGCATCTATAAGTATACATATGTAACAAACCTGCACGTTATGCACATGTACCCTAGAACTTAAAGTATAAAAAAAAAAAAGAGAGAGATAAAAAAAAAGAAAAAAGAAACCTAAACAAATTTACAAGAGAAAAACAACCCCATTAAAAAGTGGGCAAAGGACGTGAATAGACACTTTTCAAAAGAAGACATACTTGCAGCCAAAAACCATATGAAAAAAGCTCAACATCACTAATCATTTGATGCCATCTCACACTAGTCAGAATGACTATTATTAAAAAGTCAAAAAATAACAGGTGCTGGCAAGATTGCAGATAAAAAGGAATACTTATACACTGTTGGTGAAAATGTAAATTAGTTCAACCGTTGTGGAAAAACGTGTGGAGATTCCTCAAAGACATAAAAACAGAATTACCATTTGATGCAGCAATCCCATTACTGGGTATATACCCAAAGGAATATAAATCATTCTGTTACAAAGATACATGCACACATATGTTCGCTGCAGCACTATTCACAAGAGCAAAGACATAGAATCAACTTAAATGCCATCAATCCTAGACTGAACAAAGAAAATGTGGTACATATACACCAGGGAATATTATGAAAAAGAATGAAATAACATTATTTGCAGAAACATGGATGGAGCTGGAGGCCAGTATACTTAGCAAACTAAAGCAGGAACAGAAAACCAAATACTGTGTGTTCTTATTTATAAGTGGCAATAAAATGATGGGAGCACATGGACACATAGAGAGAAACAATGAACACTGGGGCCTACCAGAGGATGGAAGGTGAGAGGAGGGAGAGGATCAGGAAATATAACGAATGGGTACTAGACTTAATACCTAAGTGATGAAATAATTTGTACAACAAACCCCTATGACACAAGTCATCTATAACAACCCTGCACATGTACCCTGAACTTAAAAATTAAAAAAGAAAATATTGCTTCACTGAGTTAGGCAAATATCTTAATATTGACATTTTAAAATTACATAATATCAAAAAATTACCACAGTCATTAATATCAGCACCACTCTCATCAAAAACATTTTTAAGTATCATATAGCTGTTATGACTAACAAGTGGTGAATACATGTTTTCCAAAATTCTAATTTTTTGCTTGAAAGCTTGAATGTTATTATTGGCATCAAATGTTGTCAGTTGTTTTCCTTAAAATGACACACTCACTTTACTAATTTTCAAGTAATTGTTGACCAGTATTCAAGTACTAATAACCATGGTGTGTCAATCATTCTTTCTGTTAAAATGTCATTCTATAAAAATGTGGCCGGTTCATCTTGCAACTTAAATAATCTCAGGAGTACTATTCCATGAGATAGTCATCATACGTCAGTAAACAACATAAGTGCTTATATATACTTATCATTTTAAATGTTTAAAAAATTTTTAAATTTGAATTTTTATTTTTTACTTTTGTAGGTACATAGTAGATGTATATATTAATGGGGTAAACAAGATACCCTGGTACAGGCATGTAATGTATAATAATTGCCTCATGGAAAATGTATCCATTCCCTCATGCATTTATCTGTTGCGGGAAGTCAGGGACCCTGAATGGAGGGACTGGCTGGAGCCGTGGCAGAGGAACATAAATTGTGAAGATTTCATGGACATTTATCAGTTCCCAAATAATACTTTTATAATTTCTTATGCCTGTCTTTAATTTAATCTCTTAATCCTGTTATCTTAGTAAACTGAGGATATACCTCACCTCAGGACCACAGTGATAATTGTGTTAACTGTACAAATTGATTGTAAGACATGTGTGTTTGAACAATATGAAATCAGTGCACCTTGAAAAAGAACAGAATAACAGCAATTTTTAGGTAACAAAGGATGACAACCGTAAGGTCTGACTGCCCGTGGGGTTGGGCAAAAAGAGTCATATTTTTCTTCTTGCAGGGAGCCTATAAATGGACATGCAAGTAGGAGAGATATCACTAAATTCTTTTCCTAGCAAGGAATATTAATATGCTGGGAAAGGAATGCATTCCCAGGGGGAGGTCTATAAACAGCTGCTCTGGGAATGTCTGTCTTATGCAGTTGAGATAAGAACTGAGATATGCCCTGGTCTCCTGCAGAACCCTCAGACTTACTAGGGTGGGGAAAAACTCCACCCTGGTAAATTTGTGGTCAGACTGGTTCTCTGCTCTCGAACCCTGTTTTCTGTTGTTTAAGATGTTTATCAAGACAATACGTGCACTGCTGAACATAGACTCTTATCAGTAGTTCTGCTTTTGCCCTTTGTCTTGTGACCTTTGTTGGACCCTTATCAGTGGTTCTGCTTTTTCCCTTTGTCCTGTTCCCTCAGAAGCATGTGATCTTTGTTAGACTCTTATTAGTAGTTCTGCTTTTTGCCTTTTGAAGCATGTGATCTTTGTACCTACTCCCTGTTTTATACCCCCTCCCCTTTTGAAACCCTTAATGAAAATCTTGGTGGTGTGAGGCTCAGGTGGGCATCACAGTCCTACCGATATGTGATGTCACCCCTGGAAGCCCAGCTGTAAAATTCCTCTCTTTGTACTCTTTCTCTTTATTTCTCAGCCAGCTGACACTTATGGAAAATAGAAGGAACCTATGTTGAAATATTGGGGCAGGTTCCCCTTATATTTTATCCCCCAACAAAATTTATTTTTAAATAAATTTTAAATTTAAAAAAATTAGTTATTTTTAAATGTACAACTAAATTATTGACTATAGTCACCCAGTTGTGCTATCAAATACTAGGTCTTATTAATTCTTCCTGGCTGTTTTTATTTTGTACACATTGACCATCCCCACTTCCCTCTCATGCCCCCACTATACTGCCCAGCCTCTGGTAGCCATCCTTCTGTTCTCTATCTCCATAGGTTTAGTTGTTTTGATGTTTAGCTTCCACAGAAAAAGAGAACTTGTGAAGTTTGTCTTCACATGCCTGACTTATTTCCACTTAACATAATGACCTCCAGTTCTCATTCTTCTTTATGGCTGCATAGTACCCCATTGTGTCTATGTACCACACTTTCTTTATCCAGTAATCTGTTGGTGGACACTTAGGTGACTTCTTAATCTTGGCTATTGTGAACGGTGCTGCAACAAACATGGGAATGCAGGTATTTTTCGATATCCTGATTTCCTTTCTTTTGGGTATATGTGTCGCAGTGAGATTGCTGGATCATGTGGTAGCTCTATTTTTAGTTTTTTGGGAACTATTCTCCATGGTGGTAGTACTAATTTACATTCCCACCAATAGTGTATGAATGTTCCTTTTTCTCCATATCCTCATCAGCATTTGTTATTGCCTATCTGATAAAAGCCATTTTAACTGAAGTGAGATGATATTTCATTGTAGTTTCAATGTTCCTTTTTTCCGATGATATATGATGTTGAACATCTGTTCATATACCTGTTTGCTATTTGTGTGTCTTCTTTTGAGAAATCTCTATTCACATCTTTTGCCCATTTAAAAATTGGATTATTAAGGCCAGGCATGGTGGCTCACACCTGTAATCCCAGCACTTTGGGAGGCCAAGGCAGGCAGATCACCTGAGTTCAGGAGTTCAAGACCAGCCTGGCCAACATGGTGAAACCCTATTTCTACAAAAACTACAAAATTAGCTGGGCATAGTGGCATGTGCCTGTAGTCCCATCTACTCGGGAGGCTGAGGCAGGAGAATCACTTGAACCCAGGATATGGAGGTTGTGGTGAGCCAAGATTGCACCATTGCACTGCAGCCTGGGCAACAAGAGCAAAACTCCATCTCAAAAAAAAAAAAAAAAAAAAAAAAAAAAGAGAGAGAGAGATTATTATATTTTGTCTTACAGAGTTGTTTGAGCTCCTTATATATTCTGGTTGTTAATCCCTGTCAGAGGAGTAGTTTGCAAATATTTTCTTTCATTCTGTGTGGTGTCTCTTTACTTTGTTGATAGTTTCCTTTGCTGTGCAGAAGGTTTTTGACTTGACGTAATCCCATTTGTCCATTTTTGCTTTGGTTGCCTATGCTTGTAGAATATTACTCAAGAAATTTTTGCTAAGACCAATGTCCTGGAGAGTTTATTCAATGTTTTCTTACAATAGGTTCATAGCTTGGAGTCCTATATTTAAGTCTTTAATCCAGTTTGATTTAATTTTTGCATATGGTAAGAGACAGGGGTCTAGCTTCATTCTTCTGCAGATGGGTAACCAATATCCCAAGAACCATTTGTTGAAGAGATTGTCTTTTCCTCCAATGTATGTTACTGGCACCTTTGTCAAAAATGAATTGACTTTAGATGTATAGATTTGTTTCTGGGTTCTCTATTATGTTCCATTGGCCTATGTGTCTGTTTTTATGCCATACCATGTTATTTTGGTTATTATAGCTCTGTAGTATGATTTGAAATAAGGTAAAGCAATTCTTCCAGTTTTGATATTTTTGCTTAGGTTAGCTTTGACTCTTCTTGGTCTTATGTGGTTCCATGGAAATTGTAGGATTTTTTTTTTCCATTAGGAATGTCATTGGTATTTGATAAGAATTGCATTGAATCAGTATATTTCTTTGGTATATTCACTGTACATTCATTGAATCAGTATATTTCTTTGAAGCTATCTGGTCCCAGACTTTTCTTAAGTGGGGTACTTATTACTATGACTTTGATCTAGTTACTTGTTACTGGTTTGTTCAGGTTTAGGATTTCTTCATGGTTCAATATTAATAGGTCATATGTGTCTAGAAATTTATCCATTTCTTTCAGATTTTCCAATTTGTTGACATATGGTTGCTAATAGAAGCCACTAATGATCCTTTGAATTTCTGCAATATCAGTCATAATGTCTCTTTTTTCATCTCTGATTTTATTTATTGAGTCTTTTCTTTTTCTAAGTCTGGCTAAAGGTTTGTTAATTTTATTTATCTTTTCAAAAAATGAACTTTTTTGTTTTGTTGATCTTTTGTATTGTTTTCTTCATTTCAATTTGATTTATTTCTACTCTGATCTTTAGATTTCTTTTTTCTACTAATTTTGGGTTTGCTTTGCTCTTGCTTTTCTAGTTGTTTAAGATACATTATTAGATTATTCATTTGAAGGTTTTCTTCTTTTTTGATGTGGCCACTCATACTATGAACTTCCCATTTAGTGCTGCTTTTGCTGTCACATAGGTTTTGCTATGTTATGTTTTCATTATTATTTGTTTCAAGGAAGTTTTCAATTTCCTTCTAAATTTTTTCATTGACCTCACTGGTCATTCAGGAACAAGCTGTTTAATTTCCATGTGTTTGTTATGGTTTCCAAAATTCCTGTTGTTACTGATTTTTAGTTTTATTCCATTGTGTTCAGAGAAGATACTTGATATTATTTCAATTTTTGAATATTTTATGAGTTCTTTTGTGACCTAACATATGGTCTATCCCTGAGGATGATCCAGGTGCTGAAGAAAAGAGTGTGTATTCTGTAATAATTGGATAAAATGTTCTCTATGTATCTATGAGAGCCTTTTGGTCTACAGTGTATAGCGCAGATTAAATCTGATGTTTCTTTGTTGATTTTCTGTCTGGAAGATCTGTCCAACACTGATAGTAGGGTGTTATTGTCTCCAGCTATTAAGATCTGTCTCTTTCTTTAGCTCTAATAATATCTGATTTATATATCTGGGTGCTCCACCATTGGTTGCATATATATTTACAACTGTTAAATCCTCTTGCTAAATTGACCCCTTTATTGTTATATAATGACCTTCTTTGTCTGTTACCATTTTTGTCTTGAAATTTATTTTTTCTGATATAAGTATAGAGACTCCTGCTCCTTTTTAGTTTCCATTGGCATTCAATATCTTTCTCTATCCATTTTTTACTCTATGTGTGTCTTTATAGGTGAAGTGAGTCTCTTGTAAGAAACAGATCACTGGTTCTTGCTTTTTTATCCATTCAGCCAGCCAATGTCTTCTAATTGGAAAGTTTAGTCCATTTACATTGAGTGTTATTATTGATAAGAAAAGACTTACTTCTGCCATTTTTTATTAGTTTTCTAGGTGCTTTGTAATCTTTGCTTCCTTCTTCCCTTTCTTCTTGTCTTCCTTTTAGTGAAGATGATTTTCTCTGGTAGTATGATTTAACTTCTTGCTTTTTAGTTTGTTTATATCTGTGGTATGTTTTCCAATTTGAAGTTACCATGATGCTTGCAAATACTATCTTTTAACCCAATATTTTGAACTGATGACAACTTAACACTGATTGCATAAGCAAACAAGTAAACAAACAAGCAAAAAGAAAACTAGGGGGCTGGCAAGATGGCTGAATAGGAGCAGCTCTGGTCTGCAGCTCCCAGTGAGATCGATGCAGAAGGTGGGTGGTTTCTGCATTTCCTGAGGTACCTGGTTCATCTCATTGGGAATTTGGAAAATGAGTGCAGCCCACAGAGGGAAAGCTGAAGCAGGGTGAGGTGTTGCCTCACCTGGGAAGCACAAGGGGTCAGGGACTTCTCTCCCCTACCCAAGAGAAGCCGTGAGGGACTGTGCTGTGAGGAATGGTGCACTCCAGCCCAGATACTGTGCTTTTCCCATGATCTTCACAACCCACAGATGAGGAGATTCCCTCCAGTGCCTATGCCACAAGGGCCCTGGGTTTCAAGCCGAAAGTGGGCGGCAGACACTCAGCTAGCTGCAGCTTTTTTTCCATACTCCAGTGGCACCTGGAATGCCAGCGAGACAAAACCATTCACTCCCCTGGAAAGGGGGCTGAAGCCAGGGAGCCAAGTGGTCTGGCTTGGTGGGTCCCACCCCCAAGGAGCCCAGCAATCTAAGATCCACTGGCTTGAAATTCTCGCTGCCAGCACAGCAATTTGAGGTCAACCTGGGACACTCAAGCTTGGTGGGGGAAGGGGTGTCTGCCACTGCTGAGGTTTGAGTAGGCAGTTTTACCCTCACAGTGTAAACAGAGCTGCTGGGAAGTTCAAACTTGGTGGAGTCCACCACAGCTCAGCAAGGCCACTGTGACCAGACTGCCTCTCTAGATTCCTCCTCTCTGGGCATGGCATCTTTGGAAAAAAGGCAGCAGCCCCAGTCAGGGTCTTATAGATAAAACCCCCATCTCCCTGGGACAGAGCACCTGGGAGAAGGGGCAGCTGTGGGCACAGCTTCAGCAGACTTAAATGTCCCTGCCTGATGGCTCTGAAGAGAGCAGCAGATCTCTCAGGACAGCGTTTGAGTTCTGCTAAGGGTCAGACTGCCTCCTCAAGTGAGTACCCCACCCCCATGTATCCTGACTGTGAGACACCACCCAGTAGGGGCCAACGGACATCTCATAAGGAGAGCTCTGGCTGGCATCTGGCAGGTGCCCCACTGAGACAAAGCTTCCAGAGGAAGGAACAGACAGCAATCTTTGCTTTTTTGCAGCCTCTGCTGGTGATACCCAGGCAAACAGGGTCTGGAGTGGATCTCCAGCAAACTCCAGCAGACCTGCAGCAGAGGGGCCTGACTGTTAGAAGGAAAACTAACAAACAGAAAGGGATAGCATCAACGTCAACAAAAAGGATGTCCACTCAGAGACCCCATCAGAAGGTCACCAACATCAAAGACCAAAGGTAGATAAATGCATGAAGATGGGGAGAAACCAATGCAGAAGGCTGAAAATTCCAAAAACCAGAACTCCTTTTCTCCTCCAAAGGATCACAACTCTTTGCCAGCAAGGGAACAACACTGGACAGAGAATGAGTTTGATGAATTGACAGAAGTAGGCTTCAGAAGGTGGGTAATAACAAACTCCTTCGAGTTGAAGGAGCATGTTCTACCCCAATGCAAGGAAGCTAAGAACCTTGAAAAATGTTAGAAGTATTACCAACTAGAATAGCCAGTTTAGAGACGAACATAAGTGACCTGATGGAGCTGAAAAACACAGCATGAGAACTTCATGAAACATACACAAGTATAAATAGCTGAGTCGATCAAGCAGAAGAAAGGATATCAGAGACTGAAGATTAACTTAATGAAATAAAGTGAAAAGACAAGATTAGAAAAAAAAGAAAGGCATGAACAAAGCCTCCAAGAAATATAAGACTAAGTGAAAAGACCAAATCTACATTTGATTGGTGTACCTGAAAGTGACGAGGAGAATGGAACCAAGTTGGAAAACACACTTCAGGATATTATCCAGAAAAACATTCCCAACCTAGCAAGACAGGCCAACATTCAAATTCAGGAAATACAGAGAACACCACTAAGATACTCCTCGAGAAGAGCAACTTCAAGACACATAATTGTCACATTCACCAAGGTTGAAATGAAGGAAAAAATGTTAAGGGCAGCCAGAGAGAAAGGTCAGGTTACCCACCAAGGGAAGCCAATCTTACTAACAGAAGATCTCTCTGTAGAAACCCTGCAAGCCAGAAGAGAGTGGGGGCCAATATTCAACATTCTTAAAGAAAAGAATTTTTAATCCAGAATTTCATATCCAGCCAAACTAAGCTTCATAAGTGAAGGAGAAATAAAATCCTTTACAGACAAGCAAATGCTGAGAGATTCTGTCACCACCAGGCCTTCCTTACAAGAGCTCCTGAAGGAAGCATTAAACATGGAAAGGAACAACCGGTACCAGCCACTGCAAAAACATACCAAATTGAAAGACCATCAACACTATGAAGAAACTGCATCAACTAATGGGCAAAATAACCAGCTAGCATCATAATGACAGGATCAAATTCACACATAGCAATATTAACCTTAAATGTAAACGGGCTAAATGCCCCAGTTAAAAGACACAGACTGGCAAACTGGATAAAGAGTCAAGGTGTTCTGTATTCAGGAGACCCATTTCACATTGCAAAGACACACATAGGCTCAAAATAAAGGGATGGAGGAATATTTACCAAGCAAATCGAAAGGAAAAAAAAAAAAAAAGCAGAGGTTGCAATCGTAGTCTCTGATAAAACATACTGTAAATCAACAAAGAACAAAAGAGATAAAGAAGGCCATTACATAAGGGTAAAGGGATCAATGTGACAAGAAGAGCTAACTATCCTAAATATACATGCACACAATACAGGAGCACCCAGATTCATAAAGCAAGTTATTAGAGACCTACAAAGAGACCTAGACTCCCACACAATAATAGTAGGAGACTTTAACACCCCAACGTCAATATTAGATCAATGAGACAAAAAATCACCAAGGATATTCAGGACATGAACTCAGCTCTGGATCAGGCAGATCTAATAGACAACTGCAGAACCCTCCACCCCAAATCAACAGAATATACAGTCTTCTCAGCACCTTTTCACACTTACTCTAAAATTGACCCCATAATTAGAAATAAAACACTCCTCAGCAAATGCAAAAGAATGGAAATCATAACAAACAGTCTCTCAGACCACAGTGCAATCAAATTAGAACTCAGGATTAAGAAACTCACTCAAAACCACACAACTACATGGAAACGGAAACTGAACAATCTGCTCCTGAATGACTACTGGGTAAATAATGAAATGAAGGCAGAAATAAAGATGTTCTTTGAAACCAAACAGAACAAAGACACAACATGCCAGAATCTCTGGGACTCATTTTAAATGTGTTTAGAGGGATAGTAATGGCACTAAATGCTCATAAGACAAAGCAGGAAAGATCTAAAACTGACACCCTAACATCACAAGTAAAAGAACTAGAGAAGCAAGAGCCAACCAATTCAAAAGCTAGCAGAAGATGAGAAATAACTAAGATCAGAGCAGAATTGAAGGAGATGGAGACATGAAAACCCCTTCAAAAAAATCAGTGAATGCACGAGATGGTTTTTTTTTTTTGAAAAGATCAACAAAACAGATGGACCACTAGCCAGTCTAATAAATAAGAAAAGATAGAAGAATCAAATAGACACAATAAAAAATGATAAAGGGGATATCACCACTGATCCCACAGAAATACAAACTACCATCAGAGAATACTATAAACACCTATATGCAAATAAACTAGAAAATACAGAACAAATGATAAATTCCTGGACATGTACACCCTCCCAAATCTAAACCAGGAAGAAGTGAAATCCCTGAATAGACCAATAACAAGTTCTGAAATGGAGGCAATAATTAATAGCCTACCAACCAAAAAAAGTCCATGACGAGATGGATTCACAGTCGAGTTCTACCAGAAAAATTGTACCAAAGAGGACCTGGTACCATTCCTTCTGAAACTATTCCAAACAATAGAAAAAGAAGGAATCCTCCCTAACTCACTTTATAAGGCCAGCATCATCCTGATATCAAAACCTGGCAGAGACACAACCAGAAAAGAAAATTTCAGGCCAATAGACCTGATGAACATCAATGCAAAAATCCTCAATAAAATATTGGCAAACTGAATCCACCGGCACATAAAAAGCTTATCCACCATGATCAAGTCAGCTTCATACCTGGGATGCAAGGCTGGTTCAATAAATATAATCCTCACATAATCAATAAATGTAATCCATCACATAAACAGAACCAATGACAAAAACCACATGATTATCTCAATAGATGCAGAAAAGGTCTTCAACAAAATTCAGCACCCCTTCATGCTAAAAACTCTCAATAAACTAGGTATTGATGGAACGTATCTCAAAATCATAAGAGCTATTTATGACAAACCCAAAGCCAATATCATACTGAATGGGCAAAAACTGAAAGGATTCCCTTTGAAAACCGGCACAAGACAAGGATGCCCTCTCTCACCACTCCTATTCAACATAGTGTTGGAAGTTCTGGCCAGGGCAATCAGGCAAGAGAAAGAAATAAACGGTATTCAAATAGGGCAAAGAGGAAGTCAAATTGTCTCTGTTTGCAGATGACATGATTGTATATTTAGAAAACCCCATCGTCTCAGCCCCAAATATCCTTAACCTGATAAGCAACTTCAGCAAAGTCTCAGGATACAAAACTCAATGTGCCAAAATCACAAGCATTCCTACACACCAATAACAGACAAACAGAGAGCCAAATCATGAGTGAACTCTCATTCACAATTGCTACAAAGAGAATAAAATAACTAGGAATACAACTTACAAGGGATGTGAAGGACCTGTTCAAGGAGAACCACAAACCACTGTTCAAGGAAATAAGAGAGGACACAAATAAATGGAAAAAGATTCCATACTCATGGGTAGGAAAAATCAGTATAGTGAAAATGGCCATACTGCCCAAAGTAATTTATAGATTCAATGTTATCCCTATCAAGCTAGCATTGACTTTCTTCACAGAATTGGAAAAAAACTACTTTAAATTTCTTTTTTTATTATTATTATTATTTTTTAATTTATTTATTATTATTATACTTTAAGTTGTAGGGTACATGTGCATAACGTGCAGGTTTGTTACATATGTATACTTGTGCCATGTTGGTCTGCTGCACCCATCAACTCGTCATTTACATCAGGTATAACTCCCAATGCAATCCCTCCCCCCTCCCCCCTCCCCATGATAGGCCCCGGTGTGTGATGTTCCCCTTCCTGAGTCCAAGTGATCTCATTGTTCAGTTCCCACCTATGAGTGAGAACATGCGGTGTTTGGTTTTCTGTTCTTGTGATAGTTTGCTAAGAATGATGGTTTCCAGCTGCATCCATGTCCCTACAAAGGACGCAAACTCATCCTTTTTTATGGCTGCATAGTATTCCATGGTGTATATGTGCCACATTTTCTTAATCCAATCTGTCACTGATGGACATTTGGGTTGATTCCAAGTCTTTGCTATTGTGAATAGTGCTGCAATAAACATACGTGTACATGTGTCTTTATAGCAGCATAATTTATAATCCTTTGGGTATATCCCCAGTAATGGGATGGCTGGGTCATATGGTACATCTAGTTCTAGATCCTTGAGGAATCGCCATACTGTTTTCCATAATGGTTGAACTAGTTTACAATCCCACCAACAGTGTAAAAGTGTTCCTATTTCTCCACATCCTCTCCAGCACCTGTTGTTTCCTGACTTTTTAATGATCGCCATTCTAACTGGTGTGAGATGGTATCTCATTGTGGTTTTGATTTGCATTTCTCTGATGGCCAGTGATGATGAGCATTTTTTCATATGTCTGTTGGCTGTATGAATGTCTTCTTTTGAGAAATGTCTGTTCATATCCTTTGCCCACTTTTTGATGGGGTTGTTTGTTTTTTTCTTGTAAATTTGTTTGAGTTCTTTGTAGGTTCTGGATATTAGCCCTTTGTCAGATGAGTAGATTGCAAAAATTTTCTCCCATTCTGTAGGTTGCCTGTTCACTCTGATGGTAGTTTCTTTTGCTGTGCAGAAGCTCTTTAGTTTAATTAGATCCCATTTGTCAATTTTAGCTTTTGCTGCCGTTGCTTTTGGTGTTTTAGACATGAAGTCTTTGCCCATGCCTATGTCCTGAATGGTACTACCTAGGTTTTCCTCTAGGATTTTTATGGTATTAGGTCTAACATTTAAGTCTCTAATCCATCTTGAATTAATTTTCGTATAAGGAGTAAGGAAAGGATCCAGTTTCAGCTTTCTACTTATGGCTAGCCAATTTTCCCAGCACCATTTATTAAATAGGGAATCCTTTCCCCATTTCTTGTTTTTCTCAGGTTTGTCAAAGATCAGATGGCTGTAGATGTGTGGTATTATTTCTGAGGACTCTGTTCTGTTCCATTGGTCTATATCTCTGTTTTGATACCAGTACCATGCTGTTTTGGTTACTGTAGCCTTGTAGTATAGTTTGAAGTCAGGTAGCGTGATGCCTCCAGCTTTGTTCTTTTGACTTAGGATTGTCTTGGAGATGCGGGCTCTTTTTTGGTTCCATATGAACTTTAAAGCAGTTTTTTCCAATTCTGTGAAGAAACTCATTGGTAGCTTGATGGGGATGGCATTGAATCTATAAATTACCTTGGGCAGTATGGCCATTTTCACGATATTGATTCTTCCTATCCATGAGCCTGGTATGTTCTTCCATTTGTTTGTGTCCTCTTTTATTTCACTGAGCAGTGGTTTGTAGTTCTCCTTGAAGAGGTCCTTTACATCCCTTGTAAGTTGGATTCCTAGGTATTTGATTCTCTTTGAAGCAATTGTGAATGGAAGTTCATTCATGATTTGGCTCTCTGTTTGTCTGTTACTGGTGTATAAGAATGCTTGTGATTTTTGCACATTAATTTTGTATCCTGAGACTTTGCTGAAGTTGCTTATCAGCTTAAGGAGATTTTGGGCTGAGACAATGGGGTTTTCTAAATATACAATCATGTCATCTGCAAACAGGGACAATTTGACTTCTTCTTTTCCTAACTGAATACCCCTGATTTCTTTCTCTTGCCTAATTGCCCTAGCCAGAACTTCCAACACTATGTTGAATAGGAGTGGTGAGAGAGGGCATCCCTGTCTTGTGCCAGTTTTCAAAGGGAATTTTTCCAGTTTTTGCCCATTCAGTATGATATTGGCTGTGGGTTTGTCATAAATAGCTCTTATTATTTTGAGGTACGTTCCATCAATACCGAATTTATTGAGCGTTTTTAGCATGAAGGGCTGTTGAATTTTGTCAAAAGCCTTTTCTGCATCTATTGAGATAATCATGTGGTTCTTGTCTTTGGTTCTGTTGATATGCTGGATTACGTTTATTGATTTGCGAATGTTGAACCAGCCTTGCATCCCAGGGATGAAGCCCACTTGATCATGGTGGATAAGCTTTTTGATGTGTTGTTGAATCCGGTTTGCCAGTATTATATTGAGGATTTTTGCATCGATGTTCATCAGGGATATTGGTCTAAAATTCTCTTTTTTTGTTGTGTCTCTGCCAGGCTTTGGTATCAGGATGATGTTGGCCTCATAAAATGAGTTAGGGAGGATTCCCTCTTTTTCTATTGATTGGAATAGTTTCAGAAGGAATGGTACCAACTCCTCCTTATACCTCTGGTAGAATTCAGCTGTGAATCCATCTGGTCCTGGACTTTTTTTGGTTGGTAGGCTATTAATTATTGCCTCAATTTCAGAGCCTGCTATTGGTCTATTCAGGGATTCAACTTCTTCCTGGTTTAGTCTTGGAAGAGTGTAAGTGTCCAGGAAATTGTCCATTTCTTCTAGGTTTTCCACTTTATTTGCGTAGAGGTGTTTATAGTATTCTCTGATGGTAGTTTGTATTTCTGTGGGGTCGGTGGTGATATCCCCTTTATCATTTTTAATTGCGTCGATTTGATTCTTCTCTCTTTTCTTCTTTATTAGTCTTGCTAGTGGTCTGTCAATTTTGTTGATCTTTTCAAAAAACCAACTCCTGGATTCATTGATTTTTTGGAGGGTTTTTTGTGTCTCTATCTCCTTCAGTTCTGCTCTGATCTTAGTTATTTCTAGCCTTCTGCTAGCTTTTGAATGTGTTTGCTCTTGCTTCTCTAGTTCTTTTAATTGCGATGTTAGAGTGTCAATTTTTTATCTTTCCTGCTTTCTCTTGTGGGCATTTAGTGCTATAAATTTCCCTCTACACACTGCTTTAAATGTGTCCCAGAGATTCTGGTATGTTGTATCTTTGTTCTCATTGGTTTCAAAGAACATCTTTATTTCTGCCTTCATTTCATTATGTACCCAGTAGTCATTCAGGAGCAGGTTGTTCAGTTTCCATGTAGTTGAGCGGTTTTGATTGACTTTCTTAGTCCTGAGTTCTAGTTTGATTGCAATGTGGTCTGAGAGACAGTTTGTTATAATTTCTGTTCTTGTACATTTGCTGAGGAGTGCTTTACTTCCGATTATATGGTCAATTTTGGAGTAAGTACGATGTGGTGCTGAGAAGAATGTATATTCTGTTGATTTGGGGTGGAGAGTTCTATAGATGTCTATTAGGTCTGCTTGCTGCAGAGCTGAATTCAATTCCTGGATATCCTTGTTAACTTTCTGTCTCGTTGATCTGTCTAATGTTGACAGTGGAGTGTTGAAGTCTCCCATTATTATTGTATGGGAGTCTAAGTCTCTTTGTAAGTCTCTAAGGACTTGCTTTATGAATCTGGGTGCTCCTGTATTGGGTGCATATATATTTAGGATAGTTATCTCTTCCTGTTGAATTGATCCCTTTACCATTATGTAATGCCCTTCTTTGTCTCTTTTGATCTTTGATGGTTTAAAGTCTGTTTTATCAGAGACTAGTATTGCAACCCCTGCTTTTTTTTGTTCTCCATTTGCTTGGTAAATCTTCCTGCATCCCTTTATTTTGAGCCTATGTATGTCTCTGCGTGTGAGATGGGTCTCCTGAATACAGCAGACTGATGGGTCTTGACTCTTTATCGAGTTTGCCAGTCTGTGTCTTTTAATTGGAGCATTTAGTCCATTTACATTTAAGGTTAAGATTGTTATGGGTGAACTTGATCCTGCCATTATGATAGTAACTGGTTATTTTGCTCGTTAGTTGATGCAGTTTCTTCCTAGCCTCGATGGTCTTTACATTTTGGCATGTTTTTGCAATGGCTGGTACCGGTTGTTCCTTTCCATGTTGAGTGCTTCCTTCAGGGTCTCTTGTAAGGCAGGCCTAGTGGTGACAAAATCTCTAAGCATTTGCTTATCTGTAAAGGATTTTATTTCTCCTTCACTTATGAAACTTAGTTTGGCTGGATATGAAATTCTGGGTTTAAAATTCTTTTCTTTAAGAATGTTGAATATTGGCCCCCACTCTCTTCTGGCTTGGAGAGTTTCTGCCGAGAGATCTGCTGTGAGTCTGATGGGCTTCCCTTTGTGGGTAATCCGACCTTTCTCTCTGGCTGCCCTTAAGATTTTTTCCTTCATTTCAACTTTGGTGAATCTGGCAATTATGTGTCTTGGAGTTGCTCTTCTCGAGGAGTATCTTTGTGGCGTTCTCTGTATTTCCTGGATTTGAATGTTGGCCTGCCCTACTAGGTTGGGGAAGTTCTCCTGGATGATATCCTGAAGAGTGTTTTCCAACTTGGTTCCATTTTCTCCCTCACTTTCAGGCACCCCAATCAGACGTAGATTTGGTCTTTTTACATAATCCCATACTTCTTGCAGGCTTTGTTCATTTCTTTTTCTTCTTTTTTCTTTTGGTTTCTCTTCTCGCTTCATTTCATTCATTTGATCCTCAATCGCTGATACTCTTTCTTCCAGTTGATCGAGTCGGTTACTGAAGCTTGTGCATTTGTCACGTATTTCTCGTGTCATGGTTTTCATCTCTTTCATTTCGTTTATGACCTTCTCTGCATTAATTACTCTAGCCGTCAATTCTTCCACTTTTTTTTCAAGATTTTTAGTTTCTTTGGCTGGGTACGTAATTCCTCCTTTAGCTCTGAGAAATTTGATGGACTGAAGCCTTCTTCTCTCATCTCGTCAAAGTCATTCTCCGTCCAGCTTTGATCCGTTGCTGGCGATGAGCTGCGCTCCTTTGCCGGGGGAGATGTGCTCTCATTTTTTGAATTTCCAGCTTTTCTGCCCTGCTTTTTCCCTATCTTTGTGGTTTTATCTGCCTCTGGTCTTTGATGATGGTGATGTACTGATGGGGTTTTGGTGTAGGTGTCCTTCCTGTTTGATAGTTTTCCTTCTAACAGTCAGGACCCTCAGCTGTAGGTCTGTTGGAGATTGCTTGAGGTCCACTCCAGACCCTGTTTGCCTGGGTATCAGCAGCAGAGGCTGCAGAAGATAGAATATTTCTGAACAGTGAGTGTACCTGTCTGATTCTTGCTTTGGAAGCTTCCTCTCAGGGGTGTACTCCACCCTGTGAGGTGTGGGGTGTCAGACTGCCCCTAGTGGGGGATGTCTCCCAGTTAGGCTACTCAGGGGTCAGGGACCCACTTGAGCAGGCAGTCTGTCCCTTCTCAGATCTCAACCTCCGTGTTGGGAGATCCACTGCTCTCTTCAAAGCTGTCAGACAGAGTCGTTTGCGTCTGCAGAGGTTTCTGCTGCTTTTTTGTTGTTGTTGTTGTTGTTGTTGTGTAGCTGTGCGCTGTCCCCAGAGGTGGAGTCTACAGAGACAGGCAGGTTTCCTTGAGCTGCTGTGAGCTCCACCCAGTTGGAGCTTCCCAGCAGCTTTGTTTACCTACTTAAGCCTCAGCAATGGCGGGCGCCCCTCCCCCAGCCTCGCTGCTGCCTTGCCGGTAGATCACAGACTGCTGTGCTAGCAATGAGGGAGGCTCCATGGGCGTGGGACCCTCCCGGCCAGGTGTGGGATATGATCTCCTGGTGTGCCTGTTTGCTTAAAGCGCAATATTGGGGTGGGAGTTACCCGATTTTCCAGGTGTTGTGTGTCTCAGTTCCCCTGGCTAGGAAAAGGGATTCCCTTCCCCCTTGCGCTTCCCAGGTGAGGCGATGCCTCGCCCTGCTTTAGCTCTTGCTGGTCGGGCTGCAGCAGCTGACCAGCACCGATCGTCCGGCACTCCCCAGTGAGATGAACCCAGTACCTCAGTTGAAAATGCAGAAATCACCGGTTTTCTGTGTCGCTCGCGCTGGGAGTTGGAGACTGGAGCTGTTCCTATTCGGCCATCTTGCTCCGCCCCCAGAAACTACTTTAAATTTCATACGGGACCAAAAAAGAGCCCATATAGCCAATACAATCCTAAGCAGAAAGAACAAAGCTGGAGGCATCACACTATCTGACTTCAAACTATACTACAAGGATACAGTAACCAAAACAGCATAGTACTGGTACCAAAATGGATATACAGACCAATAGAACAGAACAGAAACCTCAGAAGTAACACCACACATCTACAACCATCTGATCTTTGACAAACCTGACAAAAACAAGCAATGGGGAAAGGATACACTGTTTAACAAACAGTGTTGGGAAAACCGGCTAGCCATATGCAGAAAACAGAAACTGGACCCCTTCCTTACACCTTATACAAAAATTAATTCAAGATGGATTAAAGACTTATACATAAGACCTAAAACTATAAAAACCCTAGAAGAAAACCTAGGCAATACCATTCAGGACATAGGCATGAGCAAAGACTTCATGACTGAAACACCGAAAGCAATGGCAAAAAAAAGCAAAAATTGACAAATGGGCTCTAATAAAACTAAACAGTTTCTGCACAGCAAAAGAAACTATGAGAGTGAACAGGCAACCTATAGAATGGGAGAAAAATTTTGCAATCTATCCATCTAACAAAGGGCTAATATCCAGAATCTACAAAGAACTTAAATAAATTTACAAGGAAAAAAAAAGCAAACAACCCCATCAAAAAGTGGGCAAAGGATATAATAGACAGTTCTCAGAAGAAGAAATTTATGCAGCCAACAAATGTATGAAAAAAAACTCATCGTCACTGGTCATTAGAGAAATGCAAATCGAAACTACATTGAGATACCTTCTCATACCTGTTAGAATGGCGGTTATTAAAAAGGGAAAAAACAACAGATGCTGGATAGGATGTGGAGAAATAGGAATGCTTTTACACTGTTGGTGGGAGTGTAAATTAGTTCAATCATTGTGGAAGACAGTGGGGTGATTCCTCAAGGATTTGAATCAGAATCACCATTTGACCCAGCAATCCCATTACTGGGTATTTACCCAATGGATTATAAATCACTGTACTATAAAGACACATGCACACATATGTTTATTGAGGCACTATTCACAATAGCAAAGACTTGGAACCAACCCAAATGCCCATCAATAATGGACTGGATAAACAAAATGTGGCACATGTACACTATTGAATATTATGCAGCCATAAAAAATGATGAGTTCATGTCCTTTGCAGCGACATGAATGACACTGGAAACCATCATTCTCAGCAAACTAACACAAGGACAGAAAACCAAATACCACATGTTCTCACTCACAAGTGGAAGTTGAACAATGAGAGCACATGGACACAGGGAAGGGAACATCACACATCGGGACCTGTCAGGGTGTGCAGTTAGGGGAGAGATAACATTAGGAGAAATACCTAATGCAGGTGACAGGTTGATGGGTGCAACAAACTACCATGGCATGTGTATACCTATGTAACAAAACTGCACATTCTGCACTTGTACCCCAGAATTTAAAGTATAATTTAAAAAAAAAAGAAAAGAAAACTGATGAAAACTCTATACTTTTGTCCTACCCCTTTTTAACTTTTTGTTTTTTCTATTTATGTCTTATTGTACTGTGTAACTCTTGAAAACTTGTTGTAGTTATTATTTTTGATTGGTTCATTATTTAGTTTTTCTACTTAAGAGTAGTTTATACACCACACTTACAGTGCTATAATATTCTGTGTTTTTCTGTGTGCTATTACCAGTGAGTTTTATAGCTTCAAATGATTTCTTCTTGCTCATTAATGTCCCTTTTTTCATATTAGAAACTTCCTTTAACATTTCTTGTGGAACAGATCTAGAGTTGATAAAATCTCTCAGTTTTTGTTTGTCTGGTAATGCCTTTATTTCTCCTTCATGTTTGAAAGATATTTTCACTGGCTATACTATTGTAGGGTAAAATATTTTTTCCTTCAGCACTTTAAATATGTCATGCTACTCTTTCCTGGCCTGCAAGGTTTCCACTGTAAAGTCTGCCGCCAGATATATTGGAGCTCTATTATATGTTATGTTCCTTTTCTCTTGGTGCTTTTAGGATCCTTTCTTCATCTTTGATCACTGGCAGTTTGAATGACTTGAAATAGTCTTCTTTGGGTTATATCTGCTTGATGTTCTATAACCTTTTTGTACTTAGATATTGATATCTTTCTCTAGACTTGGGAAGTTCTCTGATATTATACCTTCGTATAAACTTTGTACCCCAATCTCTCTCTTTGCTTCCTCTTTAAGGCCATGAACTCTTAGATTTGCCCTTTTGAGGCTATTTTCTAGATCTTTAGGCATACTTCATTCTTTTTAATTCCTTTTTCTTTTATCTCCTTTGATTGTGTATTTTCAAATAGCTTGTCTGCAAGTTCACTAATTCTTCTGCTTGATCAATTATCCTATTAAGCAACTCTGATGTATTCTTCAGTATGTCAATTACATTTTTCAAGTTGATAATTTTTGCTTGCTTCTTTTTAATAATTTCAGTCCCTTTGTTATGTTTATCAGATAGAATTCTAAATTCCTTCTTTGTGTTACCTTGAATTTACTTGTGTTTCCTTAACACAGGCATTTTGAATTCTTGTCTGAAAGGTCATATATCTCTTTTTCTCCAGTATTGGTCCCTGGTAGCTTAGTTTGTTTACAGAGGTCATATTTTCCTGGATGATTGTAGATGTCTTTTGGTGTCGGAGCAGTGAAGAGTTAGGCATTTTTTCTGTAGTTTTTGCAGTCTGGGCTTTTTTGTGCCTGTCATTCTTGGGAAGGTTTTCCAGGTACTTGGGGGAACTTGGGCCCAAAACCCAATAATGCTGTGGTTCTTGCAAACTCATAGAGGAAATGCCTTGGTGGTCTTGGATAAGTTCTAGAAGAATTATCTGGATTAACAGGCATACAGTCTTGTTCTTTTCCCTTACTTTCTTTAAACAAATGAAGTTTCTCTCTCTGTGGTGAGTCACATGGAACTGCGGACGAAGGGCCACAAGCACCCTGGTGGCCACCACCACTGGGACTGTGCTGATTTATACCTGAAGCCAGTACTGCACTGGGCCTCACCCAAGGCTTGCTGTAGCAACTGTCTAACTACTACCCATGTTCACTCAGGCTTTAGGTCTCTACCATTAGCAACTGGCAAAGCCAGCCAGGTATGTGTCTTTCCCTTCAGGGTTATGAGTTCTCCCCATCCTTGACTGGGTCCAGAGATGCTGTTGGGAGCTAGGGACTGGAGTAGAAAACCTTAGAAATTTACTGATGTTATATTCTACTGTGGGTAAGCTGGCACTCAAACAACAACACATTATTCCTGTTCTTCTCTCCCTTTACTGCAGGCAGGAAAGTCTCTCCCTGTGTCCACCACCACCACTGGCCCATGGGGGTTTTCTGCCAGACCATCTCTGATTAAAAGCCCAAGGGCTTGTCAGTCAGCCTGTGGTGAATGCTGTCAGATGTAGGACTCATCCTTCTGGGCAGCAGGCTGCCCTCTGGCCCAGGGCAGGTCCAGGAATGCTGACCAATAGCCTAGGCCTAGACTTGGGGACTCCAAGAGCCTGCTTGGAGCTTTACCCCACTGTGGCCAAGCTGGTACCTAAGTTACAAGACAAATTCCCTTTTACTTTTCCCCCTGCGTTTCTCAGTCAGAAGGAGGTTTTCACCAAAGACACCGCAGCTCTGAGCTCAAAGCCTATGGCATACTGCCTGGGTATCACTGGTGGTTATTCAGGGCCCAAGGGTTCTTTAGTCAGCAGGTGATGAATCCTGCCAGGACTGGGTCCTTTCCTTCCAGGCAGTTTCTCTTTTGGTCCAGGGGATGTCTAGAAATGTCTTTCGTGAGTTAGGTCCTGAAATAGATGTTCAAGACTCTGCCTGGTTCCCTATCCTGCTCAGACTGAGCTGGTATCCAAGATACATGACAAAGTCCTCTTTACTCTTCACTCTCCTCTCCTGAAGCAGAAGGAAGCAGTCGCTTTTGTTGCTGTGAACTGGGCTGCCTAAGGTTGGGGAAGGGGTGACACAATTACTCCCTTAGACACCCTATCTGGTGTCTCCCTAGGTCATGCACCACCCTAGTCCCCTGTCTCTAAACCCAGCCCAGCACCAGGAGTTGCCTAGGAGTTTGAGTCCTTGTGTCCTAGACTGCCTTTCAACTTTACCTAGGACTGTGGAGCACTTTAGCTCACTGTAGCAAGGCTTGCCAAGAAACTCAAGTTATGGCTGCTGGGATGAGTGATTCCCCCCTGGTTAGGTCTGGTCCAAATGCTCCCTCTGTGCACAGATGATAGCTGGACCCAACACAGCCTTGCTCTCCTCTGTAACAGAGCAGCACTGAGTTGAATATGATGTCTCACAATTGCTGCCCTCTTCTTCTCTCAAGTGCACAGATTTCTCCATGCCTTGTGGCTGCTGCTGGGGGATGAGGAGGGGTGGCACAAACACTCTATTGCCTGCTCTGTCTGATGTTTCAGTAGGCCATGTGCCCCCCTCCACCCAGGCCACTCTCTCTGAGCCCAGCTCAGTCCTAGGACTTGCCTAGGAATTGCAGTCCTTGTGGCCTAGACTATCCCTAATGTTCATTTAGGGCTCCAAACCACATTAACCTGCAGTGGTGATGCTTGCTAGAACTGAAGCTCTAACCACTGGGATGGGCAATTCCCTTCTGGCTAGCACTGGTCCAAATGCTACCTCCATAAGCAAGCATCAGCTGGATATGGCCTGGTTCTGCTTTCTGCTGTGACAGGGCAGCGCTGAGTCCAATGTAAAGTCCCTAAATCACTGTGCTTTCCCTCTCCCAAGAGTACAGATTTTGCATGTCACATGGCTGCTGCTGGGAGATGGGGGAGAGGTGGCATTGGCAATTCAAAACTGTCTCTCCTACCCGTTTCAGTGCCTTTTTTAGTAATATGAAGTTAAAGCCAGATACTCTGATTGCTCACCTGATATCTTATTCTTGTGATGGTACTTTTTCTGTGGAGTTAGTTGTAAAAATTTGATCTTCTTGTAGGGGAAACAAACAGTGTAGGATATTATTTGGCCATCTTGCTCCTCCCTTGAGAAAGGATCTGTATTTCCAATTTTGTCAACTAGAATATTAAAAACACAGATACTCAAAGGTAAAATTTTAAATAAAATGCATAATATTCAATGCTTCATCAAAGAAATTCTGATATAATTTTTTTTTTTTTTTACAAAACTGTCAGTGTGTGGTGGTGAAGATGACAATGATTCCTACTGCAGTTTGTTGTCACTGCCTTTTATTACATTATCAGAGTTAATGTCATCACTGGGGAAAAGGCAAATAATGTGTTATTTTTAGTAACATTACTATGAATAGTATTACTGAGTATTTGTTGCTAGTATTAATATAAATTAATATTAATATTAATAATATTATTATAGAAATAGTTCTGACCTCACAATCTCCCTGCAAAGTCTTGGAATCCTCAAAGGCTCTATGGAACACACTTTAAAAACCATTGCCCTACAATCAGGCAAGAGAAAGAAATAAAGGGTATTCAGTTAGGAAAAGAAGAAGTCAAATTGTCCCTGTTTGCAGATGACATGATTGTGTATTTAGAAAACCCCATTGTCTCAGCCCAAAATCTCCTTAAGCTGATAAGCAACTTCAGCAAAGTCTCAGAATACAAAATAAATGTGCAAAAATCACAAACATTCTTATACACCAGTAACAGACAAACAGAGAGCCAAATCAGGAATGAACTTCCATTCACAATTGCTTCAAAGAGAATAAAATACCTAGGAATCCAACTTACAAGGGATGTAAAGAACCTCTTCAAGGAGAACTACAAACCACTGCTCAGTGAAATAAAAGAGGACACAAATAAATGGAAGAACATTCCATGCTCATGGATAGGAAGAATCAATATCGTGAAAATGGCCATACTGCCCAAGGTTATTTATAGATTCAATGCCATCCCTATCAAGCTACCAATGAGTTTCTTCACAGAATTGGAAAAAACTGCTTTAAAGTTCATATGGAACCAAAAAAGAGCCCGCATCTCAAAGACAATCCTAAGTCAAAAGAACAAAGCTGGAGGCATCACGCTACCTGACTTCAAACTATACTACAAGGCTACAGTAACCAAAACAGCATGGTACTGGTACCAAACAGAGATATAGACCAATGGAACAGAACAGAGTCCTCAGAAATAATACCACACGTCTACAGCCATCTGATCTTTGACAAACCTGAGAAAAACAAGAAATGGGGAAAGGATTCCCTATTTAATAAATGGTGCTGGGAAAATTGGCTAGCCATAAGTAGAAAGCTGAAACTGGATCCTTTCCTTACTCCTTATATGAAAATTGATTCAAGATGGATTAGAGACTTAAATGTTCGACCTAATACCATAAAAACCCTAGAAGAAAACCTACATAATACCATTCAGGACATAGGCATGGGCAAGGACTTCATGTCTAAAACACCAAAAGCAATGGCAACAAAAGCCAAAATTGACAAATGGGATCTAATTAAACTAAAGAGCTTCTGCACAGTAAAAGAAACTACCATCAGAGTGAACAGGCAACCTACAGAATGGGAGAAAATTTTTGCAATCTACTCATCTGACAAAGGGCTAATATCCAGAACCTACAAAGAACTCAAACAAAATTACAAGAAAAAAACAAACAACCCCATCAAAAAGTGGGCAAAGGATATGAACAGACATTTCTCAAAAGAAGACATTTATACAGCCGACAGACACATGAAAAAATGCTCATCATCACTGGCCATCAGAGAAATGCAAATCAAAACCACAGTGAGATACCATCTCACACCAGTTAGAATGGCAATCATTAAAAAGTCAGGAAACAATAGGTGCTGGAGAGGATGTGGAGAAATGGGAACACTTTTACACTGTTGGTGGGATTGTAAACTGGTTCAACCATTACGGAAAACAGTATGGCGATTCCTCAAGGATCTAGAACTAGAAGTACCATATAACCCAGCCATCCCATTACTGGGCATATACCCAAAGGATTATAAATCATGCTGCTATAAAGACACATGCATAGGTATGTTTATTGTGGCACTATTCACAATAGCAAAGACTTGGAATCAACCCAAATGTCCATCAGTGACAGACTGGATTAAGAAAATGTGGCAGATATACACCATGGAATACTATGCAGCCATAAAAAAGGATGAGTTTGTGTCCTTTGTAGGGACATGGATGCAGCTGGAAACCATCATTCTCAGCAAACTATCACAAGAACAGAAAACCAAACACCGCATGTTCTCACTCATAGGTGGGAACTGAACAATGAGATCACTTGGACTTGGAAGGGGAACATCACACACCGGGGCCTATCATGAGGAGGGAGGAGGGGGAAGGGGGGAGGGATTGCATTAGGAGTTATACCTGATGTAAATGACGAGTTGATGGGTGCCGACGAGTTGTTGGGTGCAGCACACCAACATGGCACAAGTATACATATGTAACAAACCTGCACGTTATGCACATGTACCCTAGAACTTAAAGTATAATAATAAAAACAAAAAAACAAAAAAAACAAACCATTGCCCTAGAGACTTCTCAGAGAAGCAGAAAAAAGCCGCGTTCCTGAATGATCATTTGGAGTAGAGCCATTCATTGTCTGGGATGCTCACCTTAGACTGTTAATTGAAAGAGGGATAAGTTTTTGTCTTCTTACTAATGAATCTAAATTATTGAATCATTGTTGAGTCTCTTTGATGCAGCTGTACAGATATTCCTAAAATAATATTTACCTTTTTAAAATTTCTTATAGCCAACTGTCTTGAAGCAATTGGAACATGTCCAAGGACAGTATCATGGGGAAATACTAAACATGTCTCTATTGATACTCTAAGCTTTTATCCAATAGATTTTGATTTTTTCCTACCCTAAGAATATTTCCTACCTGTTAGGTATGTACATTATCCCATCCATTCCTCCTCGTCAGAGCCTAAGACATTTATTTAAGAATGTTAATCCTGAGGTACCTAGGTACCTAATGTCTAACTTCTGGTTTCAAGTTGCTTTTTACCATTTAACCAAAAATATTAGAGATTCTTCATGCAGATAAGACTTTTGGAGGCTTGTTTTGATATCACACAATCCCTGGGGTTAGTATGTCATTAAATTCTCGCCATTACTCTAGCCATACTGATGAAATATTTTGTGATAGCAAAAATTCAACTTAATAAAAAACAGCTGTGCTAGATTGATTTAACTAGTAGTGAATGACTGAGAGGCCTAAGCATATGGAAGTCCTTGGTAAAACCAGTAGAGTTATGTTTTAGGCTTGAGTTTCTACAAAATATTCTGAAATAATATTTACATAATATACTTAATGAAAACCAATGCATACCAATGAATAAATTTTGAAAATGCTCTTGTACTTCATAGTATGGCATCTATTTATGATTCTAAAATATTTGGCATATCCTTAAAGGAAAAGGTTTATAGTTAGTGTAGAATTGTATTTATAGCACTCAGATATTTGCTTTGGGTCAGAATCTAGGAAAACATTTTTAAAATAGTTGTTATTCTGCTGTCTAGTCATTGAAACTTATGATTTGTTTCATATGTTTTCATTTAGTTTTGTTTCACTCCATGATGGAAAGCTGTGTTAATAGGCAGGGCTAGACAAGAGTTGGAACAAATCAATAAGCTACAAGTATTTGACCTCCTGGTAATGTTTAGTCAACTTGGCAACCTCATTTTCACCTATAACCATTAGCATGGTATCTTTAAAAAGCTTCTTAAATTTTGTTTACTGTAATTATCTTAAAAATCTTTTCTCTAATTTGGGTATTTAAATTTTTTTGTAATTTACAAATAAAAATTGTATAGTATATATTTGTAGGGTACAATATGACATTTTGATATATGTATACATTGCAAAATAATTAAATCAAGTGAATTAACATATTGATCACTTCACATGTTAATTTCCGGTAATGAAAACATTTGAAATTTATTCTTTTCTCAATTTTGAAATATGTAATACCTTATTATTAACGATAGTCACCATGCTGTGCAGTAGATCTCAAAAACTTATTTCTACTGACTGAAACTCAGTTAGGAGTTTGATCAACATCTCTTCAAAGTATTATTAAATTCAGGAGCCCACTAGTAGTTCCAAGTATCAGAATCTGTTTAAGGTTATTATTTTTCAATTTTAATTATCTTAAATATGAAAATTGTCCTATCTTTCTCAGCTTTCCTCACACATATTATAAGTACATAACAATTATAATGGGGGAAAATCAGGAGTGTTACAAAACTTTTTAGATTACTTGAACTTTTGGATGCTAATTCTAAGCACAGTTTTAGGTACTTAATAATTATTTTATAAGGAACTTTGTGATGCTCCCTTATGAGTGAGAGAAACCAGATAAATTATTCTCCTGAGATCTTCACAATGAAAAAGAATAATATGGCTATTAATGTTATAGTTACGTGTCCCCAGTGGAGCAAGTAAGCTTCTTCATTCTAAATGAACTGTACATATTGAAATTTTGTAGGACGTTGGAGCTATTCATGACCTTAGAGTTTAATTCATAGGACTTTTTCTGTGGTTCTGCTCTACTCTTCCAAGCGAATTGTAAATCCTAAAGGAATATTAATGGACAATACTGAATCCTATATTTGATTTAATAAGCCAGTGATATTTCCTATTAATAAAAACCTTCAAACAAACGTAAATTTACCAACTCACTAGTAGCTTCTATCTCTTTCTAGAAATGCATCCATAGAATAGATGAAGTTGGTATTTCCAAGATTACCTAGCAGAAAATATTTTTCAACTTTACTGAGGTGTAATTAACAAATAAAAATGTATATATTTAAGGC